>NC_057711.1:114495730-114520895 GCF_004010195.1 Chiloscyllium plagiosum | reverse complement strand
TCTCTCGTGAATTGGATTCCTGTGAGTGTGGCGTTGATGATCTGGTGTGTTTTTTCTATTTCCGTGTTTTTAATGATTACAAATGTGTCATCGACATATCTGACCCAGAGTTTGTGTTGAATTTGTGGTAGGACTGTTTGTTCTAACCTTTGCATAAGTGCCTCTGCTATGAGTCCCGAGATTGGTGATCCCATGGGTGTTCCGTTGATTTGTTCGTATATCTGGTTGTTGAATGTGAAGTGTGTTGTGAGGCACAAGTCCAGTAGTTTAAGTATGCCGTCTTTGTTGATGGGTTCAACGTCCTGTTGTCTGTTGTGTCTGTTCAGCAGGTTGGCTATTGTTTCTCTGGCTAGGGCTTTGTCAATAGAGGTGAATAGTGCCGTTATGTCGAATGAGACCATGGTTTCTTCCTTGTCCATGTGTATATTTCTGATGATTTCCAAGAATTCCTGTGTTGATTGTATAGAGTGTCTGGATCCGCTGATCAGGTGTTCCATGCAAGGACTGCACAAAACACTATATAGGACAAACAGGAAGACAGCTAACGATCCGCATCCACGAACATCAACTAGCCACGAAACGACACGACCAGCTATCCCTAGTTGCCACACACGCAGACGACAAGCAACATGAATTCGACTGGGACAACACTACCATTATAGGGCAAGCCAAACAAAGAACAGCCAGGGAATTCCTAGAAGCATGGCACTCATCCACAAACTCCATCAACAAACACATCGACCTGCACCCAATATACCAGCCTCTACACCGGACAGCTGAAACTGGCAACCGGAAGCAGCAGGGACAGGCCACTATAAATGCCGGAGGAAACACCACAGAAGCGCTTCACAGACGGCCCCCAAGCACTGAGGATGTCACCTAGACAGGGAACGAAAACTTCCAGCTCGGCGAACAGAACCACAGCATCATTCAGTATTGTTTTTTAAATTTTTTCATATGTCACTGGCAAGGCCAGAATTTGTTGCCCATCCGGATTTGCTCTCAAGATGATGATAGTGAGCCCTACTCAAAAAGTCCACTGCAGTCCATGTGACGTCAGGACACCCACAGTGCTGTTTGGGAGGTGTCCCAGGATGTTGACTCAGAGGCAGCGAAGAATAGTAATATGGTTCCAAGGCAGTCAGTGTGTATCTTTTATTGGGAGAGGGGGGGGGGGGGGGGGGGTGAAAAGAGAGAGAGAAAGTGTGAAGGTGTTGTAGGTTGTGGTGTTCCCATCCATCTGTTATCCATGATTATCCTCAATTTTATTTGCTCCATTACTGATGGCCATTCCTTCAGCTGCCTGAACCCTAAGCTTTTCCTAAATCTCACTCTCTCTTTTTATAACTGACTTTAAATGTTGGATCTTATTTGACAGTTGCTACTTCAAGTATCTTGTTAAAGATGCTATGTTAATATTGTTGTTAGTGGCTTGGTGGCTTTGCAAAGGCATTTACAATTTTACACAGCTGAGATCTCTGTGCAATTTTGCATCAAATCCAAATCTGCAGGAAACAGTAAAAGAGTTGTTTTATTGTCAAACTATCATTCCCATTGAAATTCTCCAAAAGCTTACGGCATAAAAAAAGTCATTTGACCTATCATGTCTTTATCACCCAAGAAATAAGTCATCCAACCAGATCCCACTCTCCAGCATTTACTCTGCAGGATAGAGGGCATGAAGCTGATAGATTTAGAAAGTGCTTTTAAAGGATGCTTGACATGCTGTTGCAGTGCATCTTGTAACTGGTACACTGTTGTCGGTGGTGGAGAAAGGGAATGTTCAAGTTGATAATCTAAGGGAAAGAAAGATCTTGGCTTAGCATTGCTTTTTGTTATGTGCCCCATACTGTTCTACTATCCACCTTATAATACATACAGTCTATCTTGCCTCCCCAGAGTCAAAGTATTATTCATTCAGCTGTCATGAACTAATACAATGTCAACACAGAGTCCACGAAAGTAATTATCGAACAGAATTTTTGTTTAATTTCATAGTTACAACACCTATTTGCTCAGTATTAATAAATCCCTATAGACTGAGCTATGTCTATACAAGTTAATTTTAAAAAGTTTCCAAGTGAACACTTTTTTAAGAAAGTAATTCTACCCTGGCGCATTTTTTAATGGCAACAATTCATCTTGCCATAGTTGATTTTAATTTCATTATTGGGGTTATTCGATGTGAACAACTTTTGAGGTGCTAATGTTGCAGCCTCTGCCTCTGAAAGTTAACTCAGCCACCATCTAACCTGCCAATGTCCTGACTCACAAGTTCCAGTCACTTATCACTGCAGTGCTCACTGACAACTTCCTCCATTGTCTTGCAGCACATTATCTTATAACTTCCTTCAGCACTAACAGTCTGACACCTCTACTCTCTTCCAATTCTGATCTCAAGAGTCTTCAACTTTAAATTACATTACTGTAGAAGGCTGTGACTTGATCTGCACGGGAACTAATTCCGACCCCAAACCTCACTGATGCTCAGGGAGTTTGACAAAACAGATGTGGATGGGTTGTTTCACCCTGGGGGAGTCGGACCACAGGGTGAACCCTCAGAGATCACCCAATTAAGACAGAGATGAGGAGGACTTTGTTTCTCTCAGAGGGTAGTGAATCAATGGAATTCTTTAGCAATGAGGACTGCAGAGTCTCAGTCATTCATATTCAAGGCAGAGATAGAAAGATTTTTAAATCAGAAAGGGAATCAAGGGATATGGGGAAAAGGAAGAAAAGTGGAGTTAAAGGTTATCAGCTCAGCCACAATTTCACGAATGAAGGAGCAGACTCAATGGGCTGAATGGCCTACCACAATGTAACTATCAAGCAATGAACTGAATCTAGTTGAGACAAGAGCCTCGTCTCATGAGAGTACAAGTAGTTTTCCTCTAATACATGAAAGGAATCGAATCCTGTGGATCCCTCCAATAGGAAGATGATATAAAATCTGTCTTATAATGAGAGACAACACACTTCACACAATATGATGAGCAGGAGTACAGAGGGCTCATATAAAATTAAAATTTCTTGATTAACCCACATGCCTTTTCAGTCACTGTTTATCCTGTCTCTCAGAATCGATTCCAATAAGTTATTAAGGTTTGAGAGGCTTGACAAAGTAGTCTATAGTAATTTAGTTTGTTCATTGCTGTCATTTTAAACAAAAGGCAAATATTGTCAATCCACCATGTAATCATTTACAAATAGCTTATAGGACAAGGAAACAAGTTCTAAGCTCGATCTCCATGGACAGCATACTTACCTGACTTGGAAGGATGTGGATTCAGGATTTCAGCATAAAAATCAAAAATGATGCTCCTGGAGCAGTGTTGACTGATCGTTATGTTGCCAGAGGTGCTGTCTTTCAGGTGTGGTGTTAAACCGAGACCATGTCCACCATCTCGGGTGCATTTTAAAAGAGCGCACAGCACTATTTTAAAGAGGAATTAAGGATGTCATCTACCAGTGTCCTAGCTAATGTTTATCCTTCAATCATCTCAAAATGCAGCATAACCACTAGAAGAGTGGCATCAATGTGCACCTTCCACAAGAAACGCTACAGCAATTCCCCAAAGCTCCTTTGAGAACATCTTCCAAACTCATGGCTTCTAACACCCAGAACACAAGGGCAGCAGATGCATGGAAATATCAGCACATGGAAGTTCTCCTCAAACCACATACGATCCTGATTTGGAACTGGATCATCATTCCTTCGCTATTATATGGTCAAAATCCTGAAACTTCCTCACTGACATAGCTGAACAAGAAAAGCAGCTCACCACTAACTTAGCGAGGAGGGCTATTTGGGACAGTTAATGAATACCAGCCTAGCCAGTAATGCCAACATTCAAACAATTTAATTTTAAATGTTCTTGAACTCAACATTTTAAAATTCCATTGTGTTGTTCTTTGTTCCATTTATTTTTATGTACATTTTTAAAATTCTATTCATTTCCCATTTTTAGTCCCTCATGAAACAGCCTGATATCTATGATCAGTAGTGATGTTGACACTTAAAACAAAAATTGTTTATGAAGAATCGATTTTTCTTTCCATTCAGTAGCAAGGTTAAAGTGCATTTCAGTTTATCTAAGTGATTTGTTCCAGGCTGGAAAATGAACGTTAACTATCAAATTCCTTCCACCCAGCAGCTGCCCACAAATTTGGGAGCAACATCACAGGGTCCAGTTCCTTTCATTAGTACCTAACCACTCGACAGGTCTCGTAAACTTGTGAACTGACATCTTGTATAATGTACAAAGTTGTGATAAGAATATCACAAAAAGAAACACTTGCATTTATATAGCACCTTGCATATGAACATAAGATGGAACAGTTGGTGGCAATGCAGCTCCTCCACAATTCAATACGATCATGGCTGATCTCATCTCAGTCTCGACTCCATTTTCCTGCCTGCTATCCAAAATACTCAAACAAACACCAATTAAAAATCTATTGCCTCTTTAAATTTACTCAATGCCCTTGCATCCAAAACTCTCTGGGGGGTGAATGACTCTTTGAGAGAAGAAATATCTCATCATTTGTGTTTTAAATCTGCTATCTCTTATCCTGAAACTTGGACCTCTCGTTCTGAACTGCCCCACAAAAGGAAGCATTTTTTACACATCTACTTTGTCAATCCTCTTTAGCATCTCATATACCTCACTAGATCTCCTGTCATGCTTCTATGCCCTGGAGAGTGTTGCTTAACCTGCTCAATCTCTTTTCATAAGACAAACCCCTCTTCTCTGGGATCATTGTAGTGAACGCCTTCTGAACTGCCTCCAATGGAACTACAGCCCTCCTCAATAAGGTGATCAAAACTGTACACAATACTCCAGGTAGGCTTGTACAATTACAGTAACACTACTCTATTTTTAAACTCTATCCTTTCTGCCAGAAATTCCAAAGCTTCTTTATTGCCTGCTGTATTCGAATATTAATTTTCTGCATGTCACGCACAAGGACACTCAGATCCCTCTGCACCAAAGCACTCTGAAGTTTCGTAACCTGAGGACATCCCAAAATGATTACAGCCAGTGAAATATCTTTTGCCAGTGTAGTCACTATTGTTATGTAGAAAACTCAATTTGTACACAGTTAGTGCCAAACTATAACATGATGAACTGAAAATGTTCTTTTTTATGACGTTGGTAGAAGAATAAATATTGTACCCTGAAATAGTGCTACGGGATAGCAACAAGGAACACAAAAAAGCCATTCAGCTGCTTTGCCTGCAAAAGGACAATGGCTGTTTCTGATTGTAATCTCTGTAGTCCCACCTATCCCCAGTAACCTTTCACCACAACCCCCTTTACTCAACAAGAATCTATCCACCTCTGCTTAACAGTTTTCATGGACTCTGCTTCTACCATGTGGATTTCCACAGACTCTGTTTTAACAAGCAACCTCTGGTTTAAAAATAGTGACACCAAGTTCTTGATTCTCCTATAAAGAGGAAGCATTCTCTCCTCATGTACCCTGTTAAGATCTCTTGGAGTCTCACGTGCTTCAAGTCGGCACAGTGGCACAGTGGTTAGCACTGCTGCCTCACAGCGCTAGAGACCTGGGTTCAATTCCCACCTTGGGCAACTGTCTGTGTGGAGTTTGCACATTCTCCCTGTGTCTGTGTGGGTTTCCTCCCACAGTCCAAAGATGTGCTGGTTAGGTGAATTGGCCATTCTAAATTTCCTGTAGTGTTAAGTGAAGAGGGGAATGGGTCTGGGTGGGTTGCTCTTCGGAGGGTCGGTGTGGACATGTTGGGCTGAAGGGCCGGTTTCCACACTGAAGATAATCTAATCTAATCATCTCTTAATCTTCTCAACCTCAGCAGGTAGAAGCTTTTTTTGCTTAAATTTTCTGCACTGAAAGAATGATTTTAAATTCCTTATTGTTAAATTGTGTCAAGAGGGATAAGTGGCATCTAAACAAGACCTTGAGCTCATTTTCTGATAAAGCGTCACACAAACGCATCATCATTTGTTGATGTTAAAAATCATACAAACACCAGGTTATAGTCCAACAGGTTTATTTGGAAGCACTAGCTTTCAAATAAATCTGTTGGACTATAACCTGGTGTTGTGAGAGTTATAACTTTGTCCACCCCAGTCCAACACAGCACCTCCAAATCATTTGTTGATGGCAGAAAACATTAGCACATTTATAGGCTATTAACAAATGTAGATAAACAGCTTAATGTCTCCAGTAAGACTGTAAACAAGAGAATGCCTCATCATTGCATTGATTTGTTATGGTTAACAACAATTTCTAGACAACATTGTTCTTTTGTACTCAAGTTTACAAGTTGAGATGATTAAAAATGATAAAGGGATTCAAGTAAGATAGGTACCGAAAACCTGTCTCAGTGAGTGGAGAAATCAAGAACAAAAGGGCCAAATGTACTAATTAGATATTGGTCACTTACGAACAAGAGGAAGACACTTTTTCACATAAAAGGTTAATGGAAATCTCAATGTCTCTCCTCATTCAATCATCTCTGGTCAACACGGAGTGGGGTATCAGTCAAAACTTTTGAGACAGAAGATAACATTGTTTTAAACATCTGTTCATAGGAATCCTTCCCCTGAAACCAAAGAAATACCTTTCCAGCCTTGAATTAAATTGAATTTATTGTCACGTGTACAGAGGCACAGTGAAAAGCTTTGTCTTGCGAGCAATACAGGCAGATCACATAGTTAAATTGCATAGATAAGTAACTAAATAGGTAAACAGCGGCAAAAACTAAAACACAGGTACAGGCAAATGCTAAGAGTTTGTGAGCCAATTCAGTATTTCTTGCAGCTTTTCTTTGAATTACCCTGGAACTCAGAACCTCAAAAGAGTCACATTCAAATTGAAACATTAACTCAGCACAGATGCTGCCAAACTTGCTGGGTTTCTGCAGCACTTGGTTTTTATTCTGGATCTCCATCATCTCAGTATTTTGCTTTTATTTGTGGAGGTGGTAAGAGATCTGACCAATCTTTTAACCACACTCCAAAGTTGATTTCAGTTGTTGCACTGTCCTACAGGTTAACATACAAATTGAAAGCTGCTGCTACTCATCATGCAACTGGAATCCTCACATTATCAACTGTCAAACAAAGAAGACAAACCCCTCAGTCACTTCTTTACATGAACATAGGCCAGTTTTACACAATAACAGGGTGCTTAATGATGTTTTTAATTTCAAAATTATAATTTATTCATAAAAAACCTTTTTATACATACATAGTTACAAATGGTTCTGTACATTGCACATCAAGGAAACAAAAACATTGGAGTTTGACTATCCAAACAAATCAAAGGCATGTCTTACTTAAACCACACAACATTTACGTGCATTTGAGGCACTAGGAGCATCTGATAACAGAATGGGCCCCCATTTCAGCAGAAATTGCAATGAGTGAAGTGCCCCTGCATATCTCAGTTCAAAAAATATTTGCCCCCAAGGTTGCTTCATTATAAGCTCCCACTTTCAGTGAGGGTAATAGGACATAAAGACGAGAATGAATGAGGCAAGCAACAGGTCATCACCTTAACAGTGAGATTGGAGGATTCGTAAATAAAGGTTTGGAGTGATATGGGCCGGGTACTGGCAGGTGGGACTAGACTGGGTTGGGATGTTTGGTCGGCATGGACGAGTTGGACATAAGGATCTGTTCCCGTGCTGTACATCTCTATGACTGTAAGTCTGAGAAAGATAGCGAATTCAAGAGGCTCAATTCAATATAAGAACGAGAAATACCAAAAGGGAAACAAAGACTGTCATAAGAGGAAGAATTATATTCTGTGTGCACTCTGCCAAAAAGCTGGTCTTTGGCTGATGGTTCACCCTGAACTGTTTTTCTTGGCAAATTTCATCAGTGGCAGTTTGCCACCCTCTTCCAATCTCAGGGAAGAGGGCAAGGAGACAGATCCTAAATCAACATCAACAGAGCAGGAATTGAACTCATGATAACAAAACAAAGAACTCTGAAAGCTGAAGATCTGAAGAAAACAAAAACAGATATTGCTGGAGAAACTCAGCAGATCTGAGAGCATCTGAACTAAAGAAGGGTCACTGGATTCAGAGCGTTAACTCTGTTTTTCTCTCCACAGATGCTGCCAGACCTGCTGAGTTTCTCTGTCAAATTCTGTTTTTGTTTTTTATTGTTGGTTTTTATTGAATCCATGATGTTAATGTTGTTCTGAACTACATACTGGCTATCTATGGAACTGAACTAACAACCTCTTCAGAGGGACATGGAGAACGAAAGCAAAAGATGAGCGAGAGAAACATTAAATTTTAATTTTAAAAATGGCATTTTTTAAATGTCTCCCTGAAGGTTCAAAACCTGTTTTTTTTTAACATTTGTAAAGAATCATTTTCAGAGTCATGACAGCTGGCTGACAGCAATTAACATCTAGCACATTAATATAAAGGCACTTACTTGCATGATAATTACTAACTTCACTAATGTCTGAGCAGCAACTAATGGACAAATACAACCAATTTGCCTGTTAAAAAAATTGGAATTATAAAAGCAAGATGCAGTTTATGTGAAGCAGACAGATATTGGAAAGGTGCAAAAATTGGACAAATACATTAGAACATCCACAGTTAAACCTTGCACCTGCCCCTCAACTGAAGCTTCCATATCATATACATATGGCGATAGTCTTGTTAATTTGTGAGAAAATATATTGGTCCATCATTCCTCTCCAATTAACCTGTATTGACATTATTTAACCTGCTTTTTACAGCAAAGATTTGCTTTAGGGTTACATTTCATAAGCCTCGTTGCAAGCTGCTGCTTTTACTTCCATGATTCAAACCCCATAAATAAATTAACGAACGTCAAACAAGAAATACAGTAAAGAAATTTAAAAATTTTGGTCTCTGAATGTAACACAATATTCTTTAAAAAATATTAATATGATGTTTAAGTTTTGTTCAGTTTGTAGGACTAAAATGTTGAACTTTATAGATTCTATATTCAGTTCAGCATTAAAGGGTCTTTCACCCAAACCAGGTGACAGTTCATTGCTAATGTCTCTTTTTATATTGTCTGAGTGCTTGGAATTTTTTTTATTCATTCAGGGGATAAGAGTGTTGCTGGATAGGCCAGCATTTAATGCCCACCTCTAATTGCCGAGAGGCAGTTTCCTTCCCTAAAGGGCATTAGTGAACCAGATGGGTTTTTCCTGGTTATCATAAGACTCTGAATTCTAGCTATTTATTGATTTCAAATCACACCAGCTACTGCGGTGGGATTCGAACACAGGTCCCCAAAACTTTATCTGGGTCTCTGAACTAAGAGTCCAGCGATAATACCACTTGGCCATCACCTCCCCTGAAGAAGGGCCTGTGCCCGAAACGTCGAATCTCCTGTTCCCTGGATGCTGCCTGACCTGCTGTGCTGTTCCAGCAATAAAGTTTCAACTTTGATCTCCAGCATCTGCAGACCTCACTTTCTCCATCACCTCCCCTTGCCCATTGAAAATGGTCAAAACAGACCATAAGGCAGGATGGAGTGGGTGGAGGCATGAGGTCTGTAAAGAATCTGTTCCTTGGCCAGGCCAGTGCTAATATGTACAATTACAAAATGAAACTATTTAAAGTGACTGTACTAGGCTGAAACAAAATAATAGTTATGAGGACTGATGTAATTCAGTAAGTTCAGGAGAGGGTGAATGGAATATAGTACGAGATAGAATACTATTTACTGCAGTTTAATCTCACGGCCCAGCATTTCCTCTGTGAGCATACAAGTATAAATTTGAAAGGGTTCCCATTTTTCTGATGTCAAATTCTAGCCAAGAAATCTGTCCAATCTTTACAAGGATTTATAGCCCGTGGAAACATCAGAACCAGATCAATAACACTTATCAAATTTTGAAGTTCCAGATCTTGCAATCATCATTTGTAAATATTGTATCATATGAGACAGCCTACATCCAGATCCCATATGGGAAGAGAGCGACAGTGTTGGAGATGCCATCCTTACGAAGAGGCAGTAAATTGAGGCCTGTCCTTGGATGCATGCAAAGTACCCTACAGCCACTATTTTGAAGAGCAGGAGAATTAAAAACTAAATTAAAAAGTGCTTTGCTGGCTACAGTTTGGGAATATGCCGAGGTTGTGGAACTTGCAATAAAAACACAAGTTTTTCCTTTCACCTACTGGGAACTCACTCACCCAAAACTGCACAACTTTTAAAAATCACAATGTTCATGTTTTGCTAGTTTGTTTATCAAGAAGAGGTTTTCTACTCTAGATTTTGAAGAAAGGAGACATATCTTGATTAGTTGCCAAAGGTCCTAGCAATTAAGCCGAATGAAAAAGCAATTATTTGTTCTGCTATTGTGCAATGCACCTTGTTGTTTAAGAAAAACAACTTCTAAAATGACTCCTAAAAGACGTGATGTATTCTTATCCATTCGTCACTAGATAGGCCCATGACAAAGGAGAATTGACTGCAGCAAACTACAGTACTACAAACAGTCCTTTCCACACATTAGTAAAGGTATCAAACTCCTCAGGTGTCAGCAGTGGTCATCTGGGAAACAGCACATGGTTGCAATGCTGCAGGTCTGACTCCCACCACAAGAAAACCAGGAAAATCACAAGGGAAAAATCTCAAACCAGTGAATTTAATTATTCTAGGATTACATTGACAGTCTGCAGCTGAAATACAATATCTGTGGGAGCAGCAAAAAAAAAAATGCAAGTCCAGCAAATTCAATCCAAATCTGAAACTTCATCCAGAAGCTTCTAAGATGGATTGGGTTAAGAGTGTGTGCTAGGCAAAAAACAAAGACCGAAAAGCAAGCTTAGAAAATGATGTGGAGGTGCCATTGTTGGACAAAGTTAAAAATCACACAGCACCAGGTTGTGGTGCCACAGGTTTATTTGGAAGCACTAGTTTTCAGAGCACTGCTCCTTCGGCAGGTTGCTAGCTATAACTTGGTGTTGTGTGATCTTTAACTTTGTACACTTAGAAAATACAGAGGCCTTCACCAAGGAGGCTCTGTAGAAAGCAACAGGAGACTCCAGCAGGCGATGTTAGAGATCATGAACAAAGAACATTAAAGCTCAGGAACAGGCTCTTCAAGTATGCAAAGATCCAGTTCCTTTAAGTAAACCTGTCACCTATTTTCTAAGGATTTGTATCCTTTTGTTCCCAAGGTGAAGGTGATTATTGCAGATGCTGGAGATTAGAGCCAAGAGTGTGGTGCTGGAAAAGCATAGCCAGTCAGGCAGCATCTGAAGAACAGGAAGATCAGCGCTTTGGGCAAAAGCCCCCCACCAAGATTCCTTCATTCCCGACGAAGAGCTTCTACCCGAAACGTCGACCCTCCCACCCCTCGGATGCTGTCCGACCGGCCGCGCCTCTCCAGCACCAAACCTTTGGCCCCTTTTTGCTCCCTGCCCATCATGACTTGATACATCTTGAAAGACGTGATCATTCCCGCCCCTACCACCTCCACTGGCAACGCGTTCCAGGCACCCATCACCCTCTGTGTGAAGAACTTGCCACGCATATTTCCCCTAAACCTTTCCCCTCTCACTTTGCACTTGTAACCCCTAGTAATTGAGTCCACCATTCTGGGAAAAACTGTCTGGATATCCAATCTGTCTACACCTCTCATGATTTTGTAGGCCTCAACCTCCTTCTTTCCAATGAAAATAATCCTACTCTACTCAACCTCTCCTCATAGCTAGCACCCTCCATACCAAGCAACATCCTGGTGAACCTCCGCTGCACCCTCTCCAAAGCATCCACACCCTTTTGGTAATGTGGCGACCAGAATTATATGCAGTACTCCAAATGTGGCTGAACCAAAGTCTAATACAACTGTAACATGACCTGCCAACACTTGTACTCAATACCCTATTTGCTGAAGGAAATCATGTTGTATGCCTTCTTGGCCACTCTATCGACCTGTGTTGTCACATTCAGAGTACAATGGACCTGAACACCCAGATCTCTCGATACATCAATTTTCTCCAGGACTTTTCCATTTACTTTATAGTTCGCTCTTTAATTGGATCTTCCAAAATGCATCACCTCGCACCCGTCCGGACTGAACTCCATCTACCACCTCTCCACCCAACTCCCCAATCTATCTATCTATATGACTAAGGGAAAAGATCAGAATGGGAAAGCAAAGGAGTGAAACCGAGATCTCACAAGGAGTGTCATAGACTTTGACAAGGTGCAGCTGCAAGTAGTGGTGAAAGAGCCAAAAAAGAAATTTAGACCAGGGCTACAGAATCACGAAGGCTTCAGAATTTAAGCTGAAAACAAGAAAATTTAAAAGAAAATCGATCAAATGATTCTAGCACTAGAAGAGTCAGGTAAAATTCAAGATTTAAGGAGGACTGGTAGTTAAGCTGGGCAATATTATGATGATCGCAGCCAGAGAATGTTTGATGGTTTGGACCATTAAGAGACAGAAAAGCACCATTTCATCAGGGAAGAAGTGGGAAAATTCCAACTTGGCTGTAGAAAGTGGAAAACATTTAGAAGAATCAGGCAGCCACCATTTTGATTAAAAAGGTAGGGAAATCCAATAAGCATAATAGAAACACAGTATCAAAAGATAAATAAATGAAATTTAAAAAAACTTGACAGCAGTAAATCACTGCAAAACTCCCAATTATACAAGTTAAGACTTTATAGAAGAATTTAACATGGTCACACAAAAATACAATAAAAGGACGACAGATAAAGGGAAAGCTGCACAAAGCTGCAAGCTCGACACCAATAGAAAACATTTGTGAATATAAAAGATGAGCTTAAGCAATAGAAGATTACAAATAATATTGTGATAATACAGATAGATTTAAAACAGCTTACTGGGATTAATCAGCCCATTAAGAAATGGAAAAAGATATAAATCCTAGCATACTCAAGGTCAGAAAATCAACCATACAAAACACCAGACTGGGCTTCATGGAGGCGAGACTTCTAAAGACACAGCATTTCCCTAAAATCAAAGTTAAAAATCACACAACACCAGGTTATAGTCCAACAGATTTAATTGGAAGCACTAGCTTATGGAGCACCACTCCATCAACCACCTGATGAAGGAACGACGTTCCGAAAGCTAGTGCTTCCAATTAAACCTGTTGGACTATAACCTGGTGTTGTGTGATTTTTAACTTTGTATACCCCAGTCCAACACGGGCACTTTCAACTCATGCCCAAAGTCAAATACTGAGTCCAGAAGAAGCCCACCGAGAGTGAAACGAATGGAGGAGAACACATATTAAAAACCTTATTATAGAATAGCAATCTCATTCAAAAAAGGTAACCAAGACAGTAATAGCAGAAATTAGTGATTCTAGCATCCTGGGATTCACAGAACTTGTTTATCTCAATAGACATCCCTCATTCCTGATGAAGGGCTCGTGCCCGAAACGTCAATTCTCCTGCTCCTCTGATGCTGCCTGACCAGCTATGCTTTTCCAGCACTACACTCTCCACTCTGATCTCCAGCAGCTGCAGTCCTCACTTTCTCCTATCTCAATAGACAGCCTATTAAACTTAAGCTTGACATCAATGTCAAGATCACTATCTATCAGTCCAATTACCATAGCTGAAGCAGCAGTTATAGCTTACAAAGATGAGATTCCATGGCTCAGCCATGGAATAACTTCGAAGTATTAGAATGCTACATTACACTAGAAGACAACACTAAGACAATTGAAATGTCTATGTTGTTTTCAATCAATCAACTTCACTTTTGAACTTGCAGGCATATCATGGCTTCAACTTCCTTCAGAGATTTGGAGTTTGACTACCTTCCAAAGAACAATTTGATCCAGAAGTAAATCTTTGTCAAAGAACTAGATAAGAGGCAACCTGTAGAAGATTTCATTGGGTTTCTTATACTTTGTTTTAGAAATAATCTGTTGAGATTATCTACCATGGTGTGAAAGAAACATTTGATATGGCAAAGAAGCAAGCCAACAGAGGCTCAATCAAATTTGACAAGAGCGACAGACTGACCAAGACTGTGCTAGCATTCACTAGTATTGTGCTGAAGGAATACCACAGCAAAGATTCAGTGAGATAACCACGAACACATACCATCAGCATTCCACAATGATGGACAATTTTCAAACCATTTTTAACTATTCACACATCTCATTAGCACCTTGCTTAGCATTTAGATCTCTCTCTTAGCTTATCATCAGCTCTTTCTTTGTCTATCATTCTCTCTCTTTCTGGGTTCTATCTCCAAGTATTCTATTCACTCCCCTCCCACTGTCTTCAGCATAAACTCAACCTTTCCCAGTTGTCATCAGTTCTAAAAAAATGTCATTGGACTCAAAAGTGTTAACTCTGCATTCTCTCGACAGATTCTGCCAGACCTGCTGTGTTTATCCAGTATTCTCCAGTTTTGTTTCAAATTTTCAGCATCCACAGTTCTGTGCACTTATTCTAATATGAACTGCTCCTGTGGTTTAATGGTAATGTCCCTACCTCTGGACCAGGAGGCCTGAAATCAAGTCCCGCCTGCTTCAGAGGCACATAATAATATCTGACAGAGTACTTAGAAAATGACCTGCCCTTTGGCTGGTTCCAAAATGTGATAGAATCCCTCCCATGTGGAAGCAGTCCATTTGGCCCACTGAGTTACACCAACCCTTCAGAAAGCATCGCACTCAGACCCATTCCACCACCCTATCCCTCCTGCACATCGGGCAATTCAGCATGGCCAATCCACCCAACCTGCACATCTTTGAGCTATGGGAGGAAACACTCACAGACACAGGAAGAATGTGCAAAACCCACACAGACAGTCGTCTGAAAGAGAAATCGAGCCCAGATCCTTAATATTATGAGGCAGCAGTGCTCACCACACAGCTACTATGCTATTCTAAAAAAATCATCTCAAAATATTTCATGAACTCCTCACCCAGGATATTACCGCCGATCTGATTTTTTTTTTCAGTTTATTGGTCGATTAGTCATCCATAATTGCGTTCTCCTTTATCATAAGCAGGGAGAAAGTGAGGACTACAGATGCTGGAGATCAGAGTCGAGAGTGTGGTGCTAGAAAAGCACAGGTCAGGCAGCATCCGAGGAGCAGGGGAATCGATGTTTCGGGCACATGCCCTTCATCAGGAATCCTGATGATTGCAAATACTTTCACGATACTAGGAGTGGTCATCTGGGAAATACCACAGAAAGTACAGTATAATGCCATTCTTTCACTGTCACTGAGTGCAATCCTAGAACTTCCACTCCTCATCACGTGAAATGCAGCTATTCAAGAAAGCAACTCACCAGCACTTTCTCAAGGGCAATTAGGAATGCAGAAGAAATGCTGGACCAATGCTCACATTCAATGAAAAACCAAAAGCCTGTGCAGAAATACTTAAGTAAACTAGATCTATCACGTGGACAACATGCACTGGCTCCAAGTAAGAACAAAGGGAGATATAAGATGGACAAACATCAAGGTACAACTACTTTGATTCAAAAAACAAAAACATTTTGCAAAATAAAAAGATGTGCAATTGTATTTCATGGATTGCAACATGATTTTGCAGTTCTGGTCATCTGAGTCCTTAAAGATCACTTTACAAATTGAATTATTACATTACTGTCTGAGTACATACGCCCATTTACAGACACTGCTCAAAGATAAAAGGTCAAGACCCAGCTTGTTTGTCTTCTATCATCTTGAATACAACATGATAGAACAGTTTTACTGACTAATCATAGCAAGCAGTCTTTCTTACAATTAGTCCACAACAGTCCCAGACGAGGCGAACTTTCAATCTTCTTATTTAGCCCATTTCTCTCATCCATACATTAACAGTTCAAAGACATCTAAATGATCTTTAGCACAATAGCTTCAGTAGTGTGCATTAAGTAAAATATGATAATTATCTTCCACCCACAGGACAGACAGTTGATTAAAAGTCATTGCTGCATCCTTTTGGAGCTTTGCAACAGCTCCAGTTCCTGAAATAGCGAAATGCAGTTGACTCTGTTGACCTGACCACTAGCTGTGAGAAGGCACAGTACAGACTACAAACAAGGTAATTTTTAAAATCCTCATTTTTAATACATTAGATAATACATAACAGCAACAAATGGCCATACAGTTATCTTCTGCTTGAAAAGGGGCTTTTACTTTGTTTTTTCCCAATGATCAGTTTCAGCAACAACCTTTATTTATTTAGAACCTTTTGAAGTTATTAGATGGGCAGTGAAAGTGGATGGCATCATAGTAATATCCCTGGACTAGAAGTCAAGAGGGCAAAGCTCATGCATTGGTCACATGGGTTGAAATTGCAATGCAGCAGTGGAATTTAAATACAGTCAATAAATCTGGGATTGAAAACTTGTCTCAATGGTGCTAACTGTGAAAGCATCACCAACTGTTGTAAAAATCCACCTGGTTCACTATGTCCTTTAAGAAAGGAAATATATGCATGTCTCCAGATCCAAAACAATGTGTTTAAATCTTAAATGCCCTCTGAAATAGCCCAGCAAAGCATTTAAAATTGGGAGAGAAACAAAATGCTGGCTTTGCCCATCCCCTATGCAAGAATGCTTTTCAAAATATCCCAAGGCACTTCACAGCATGATTAATCAAACAAAATGTAAGACAAGTTGCATAAGGAGCTAGGAGGATACACAACCAAAAGCTTGATCAAAGAGGTAGATTTTAGGGGCTATTCAAAAAGGGGGAAAGAAGACAGAAGTGAAGGGAGTAAAGTCCAGAGCTTAAAGCCCAGTCTGCAATACATGCAGCTGCCTTTGGTGCAGAAATTAAAATCTGGGATGCACATTGAATCAAAATTGGAGTAGTGCAGATATGTTGGGGAGTTTTAAGACTGGAGGAGGCGAAAGAAATAGGGGACTACATAGAGTGGATTGAAAACAAGGTTGAGAGGTTGTAAATTGAGACTGTTTGAAGAATATTGTCATAAACTAATGCATAGCTTTGAACAGTTTATCCTCATAAGATGACATAATGTTTAACTTTAACAAAGAGGGGAAGAGAGGAATTGATTTGTGCTACAGCTTATTTTTGAATCAAGTCAAATTTTATGCCCCCTCCGTACACATTCACACTCCAATTCTCTGCTAACCTGTGAATTTGAAGTTCAACCATCCAAGTTCAGCTCCAAGAAATGGAGCACTTAATCAGAGCTGGCATTCCAAGAACTGTACAAGACAGAGTCCTGCATCTCTGGAATTTTTCAAATTGATAATATTGGGGTAGAGAAGGATCAGTCTTGTATCCATTACATTGAAATTAGAATTACAACACTTCCTATTAACGTTCTTTGAAATTGGATTAAAGAAGGTGGGGCATAGGATGTATATCAATAATCGTTTGGAGTTTATACTGCAGGATTAACGGTTGGCTATTACATTTTAGATGATTTGCCACCACAAATTTAGATTAGCATTACAAATGCTTTCATTTTAAGCTCTTGATATGTGGGGCAATCTCTCATCAAAATAAAGAGAAGGCACTCTTACGTCCACTGCCCTAGTGATCACGTCTGCTGCACCCACTCACTTTTAACAAACATTTTCCTTGCCGGTATTCTTGAATTTCTGGACTCTAGTATAGTCTTCAGCTCCACAGAGAAACAGACTAAGTCTTCATGTCTCCGGTTTCAGTCTCAGCACAGACCTGCCAACCATACAAGTGTGACTGCTACACCACTGAGGCCCAGGCCATCCTCATGCACACTTCCTGTAGGAGTGTCTGGTTACTCATCAGGACTATAAACCATGACAATTTTAACCTCCTGACCTCATTGCCATCACCAACTGGATGCAAATCTGAAAATATTGTGTTGTTGGTTGAAATAACTTGAATCTCTCTCAAAGACTGCTATCTCTAAAGCAGTAACTTCATTATAACATATTTACAATGATGAAAACAGTCCATTACACTAACTTCTTTCCATGCTACTTTCCCTTAGGCTCAAACCACAAGTATATATTATTTTCCATTCTATCAAAGATTATTACAGACACAATTCAATTCTGGTCTCCCTGCAATAGGGAAGATGTAGTTCAATTTGAAAGGGTGCTGAAAAAGGTTTACAAGGGTGATGCCAGGGTTCGAGGATTTGAGCTATAGGGAGGGGCTGAACAGGCTGGGGCTATTTCCTCAGAGCGTCAGAGCTTTATAAAATCACGAGGGGGCGTGGATAGGGTGAATAGTCAAAGTCTTTTCCACTGGTAGGGGAATCCAAAACTGGAGGGCACAGGCTTAAGCTGAGAGGGAAAAGATTTAAAAGGGACCTAAAGGACAACTTTTTCACGTAGAGGGTGGTGCATGTAGAATAACAACATTTAAAAGGCATCTGAATTGGAACATGAATGGGAAGGGTTTAGAGGGATATGGGCTGGCAAATAATTTGATTAATTTAGGATATCTGGTTGGCATGGACAAGTCAGACCAAAGGGTCTGTTTCTCTGCTGTATAACTCCAGGACTCTGTTATAGGACTTACTTTTAACACACTCCGTCCGACTACCTGCAACAACTCACATTTACAGTATATAGTGCCTTGAGCATAGTGAAAACATTCCCAGACGTTTCACAGGAATGGTCTATGACAAAATTTGACAAGTGATTTACTTAAGGAGACATGAAAACAGAGAGGCAAATGTTTGATCAAAGAGGCAGGTTTTAAGTACTCTTAAAACAGAATACTGGAGCTTGAGACCTGGCAGTTTAATGTAGGGTCACCAAGCCAAAGGACGGGGGAGGTGAACAATTGATAAGAATTTAAGAAAGTCTGAGATCCAGGAGGGGAGAAGGTTAACGCTACAGGGTACAGGGTGGGGATCCTGCCGCCTGCGGGTTCGTAACCAGGGAGAAAAATTTTCTCCACCAGAGGAACGGGGGTTTTGAAGGTTCAAACTCACTGAATCAGGAATCTCACATTTACTAAAACAACATATGCAGGTGTCACACTCCAGTAGATCCAGGAGAGGGCAAGACTGAGTTTAGGAAACATGGCCAAATAATAAAAAACAACACGAGTTCTTTTTGAAAAAAAGCAACGTTCATCTCAGAGAAAGGGCAGGCAGAACAGCTTAGTAAACATACAGCAATATAAGAAGTGTACATTTAACAATCAGAAAGGAATTATACATTTTCGTTTTTTAAGTAGTTTTTTTTTGCGGGGGGGGGGGGCTAGGCGCCTTGTGGGTTCAGGATATTTTTGTTTAGAGACATGATCTTGCTTCAAGAGGCTGAAGGAAGTGAGGGGCTGATTTTCATTGAACAGGTGCCGGCTTCGGCTCTTTTACCCCATCATTCTTTTATTATTAACGTTGCTGTTCTGGTCAAATAGCAACAAGAGTGGGAGATGATTTACCTTCCTGCGCCAACAGAATAGGGTATTGTCTTATCGCCAGTCATGAGCATTTATACAACAATCTTACTGTTTAAATAATGCCCATGTAAAAGGTAACTGATAGGCAGGAGGACAGGTGAGGTACTTAAGTCTCTATTTACATTGCCTGGCCATGTTTTTTTTCTCTCGTTGTTTCTTACCTTACAGGCACTCCTTCAGGTTCACACACACAGCCAGGTAACAAGCTAAGCACCAGCTCAAGTTTCTTTCTCTCTTCCCCCTTTTGTTCCTGTTCAAAAATATCGTGCCCGTTCCTTTGCTAGCAGCTTCCCGGGGTGACTTGAAAGCCCTGAGCTTCTGCCGAGGTCCAATGTTCATTCATAAAACATGCCGTCAGTACCAGGCAGGACCAGAGAAGGCGGCGGCGGGGGGAAGAGAGGTGGGGCTGGTTTAAAGAGAGAGGGAGAAAGGGCACCCAGAGAAGACAGGGGCACTCAACGTTGCAACTAGGACTGAGAGGGTAGCAGATAGTGATGATCCTCCTCCCTTTGTGCAGACTAGAGTTGAAAGCAAGGAGATTTAAAAAGGCGGAGTCTCTCTCTCTCTCTCTCACACACACACACACAGCAGCAGCTGCAGTATTCACACGTAACACAGCAATAACAGGGTGCGGCAATTTCCCGCATCTGTGCCCTTTTTTTCTTTAAATGTGTTATTTTCTGTGCATCTAAGTCTCTCCGTGCAAAATAACATTCTGCATGCCTTCAGTAAGTAAGAATTCAACCTTCATCATCCCTTTTGTCATTTAAGCAATTCCCCTTCCCAAACCTTTCCCAAGCCTCCTCTGTACCTGCAGCAATCTGCAAATAACTTCCAAACTCACAACATAGTGGGGGAATCTTGAAGCCCAGAAACAGGTTCTCCAGCTCTGGAGAAAATCTCGCCGATAATGACACGGGGTGTCCCCGAAAGACTGACTGCTCCTGGATCTCAGCAAATTCTTTACATTCCGTGTAAGTGCCAGGCTAGGGCACGAGAAAAGGGGTGACTGGAAAGAAAAACTGGCATTGAGTATTTATATCTGACAGAAATGGCCTCAAAGGGAGAATGGCATTGTCAAGCTGCAATGCAATGCTCTGCACGGATTAATTTTTTTTAAAACTCCGTGTTCAAATGTAAATTCTTTTATTGGTAAAAATATTTACCAAGGTAGATGTTGAGGTTGGTTTTCACCTAGTTAGGGTACATAGACCATCGGGTCAGAGTAAAAGGTCAGACATTTAGCACACACATGATGAGAAATCAGAGGATTGTGAATCTTCGGAGTGGTTTCACTTATTCAATACTGCGATCAGTTGATTTTTGGGGAATTGAAGGGTGTGGGGTTGAGACAGAAGGTCAGCCTTGAATTCATTCAATTTATTGGCTCATGGGAGACTGTCTTCCCTGGTCCAGCATTTATTGCTCATCCCTAATGGCCCTGGAGGTGGTGCTTTGAACTGCTGCAGTCCATGTGGCCCAGGTACATCAAAAGGTGCTGGAGGAAGGGAGTTCCAGGATTTTGACCCCAGTGCCAGTGTGAGGGAACAGAGATATAGTTCCAAGCCAGGATAGTGTGTAGGTTGGAGGGGAACCTGAAGGTATTGGAGTTCCCATGTATCAGCTGTCATTGTCCTTCCAGATGGGTATGGAAGGAGCTGTTGAAGGGGCCTTGGTGAGTTGCTGCAGTACCTGTTGTAGATTGTCTACATTTCTGCCACTGGGTAAAAACAATAACTGCAGATGCTGGAAACCAGATTCTGGATCAGTGGTGCTGGAAGAGCACAGCAATTCAGGAGCATCCAAGGACAGCATCCGAGGACAGGCTTTTGCCCGAAACGTCGATTTTGCCTGTCCTCGGATGCTGCCTGAATTGCTGTGCTCTTCCAGCACCACTGATCCAGAATACATTTCTGTCACTGCACACCCATTGGAGGGAGTGAATTTTGAAAATGCTGAATGAGGTGCCAATCCATTAGACTGCTTGCAGACAGAGTGGCCCAGGCCACTTTCTACCTATTAGCTTCGTGGATGTTTGGTCAAATCAAAACAAATGAATATCAATTAATCTAAGAAAATGATGCCCTATAGTTGCTGCAAGAATTAAAATGTATTTAATGTACCTTTTAGCAATAGCAGGATAAATGAACCCAATAATATTTATCCTCAATATGGGATGTCGGTATCTCCTCCTTTCTGATGTGCATTCTGTGTCTGCAATGACACTAATAATCAGACATATAAACTCCTGAAGTAAGGCAATCGAAAATTCATTACTCAATAATTGCTTAAACTAACTGGACTGTAGCTGATGATATGATAACAATCTTGGAATCCAGATAACTAAAATAAGAATTACCATGTGGCTTTAAGATTCAATTTCTCAGCATTTTCTTCAAGTGGTCCTACTACCCAATTCTCTCCCCTCTCACCCCCATGACTGTCCCACTCTCTCCTTGTCAGATAGTCCCACTCTATACACCTTGATACTGTCCCACTCTCTCCTGCCAATGGCTCTCCCACTCTCTCCCCAGATACTGTTCTCCTTCTCCCCGAGACTGTTCCTCTTTCTGTCTCCCCTTGAAACTGTCCCTGTTCTCTTTTCGACACTGTCCCACTCTCTTGGTCTGAGTTTGCTCCATTCTCGTCCTGCCTCAATTCTGAGCCACTCCTAGTGCACTGTGGTTAACACTGTTCCCTCCAAGCTGTGGGTTCAAGGTTCACTCCAGAAACCTGAGCATCAAAATATAGGCTTACACTGCAGTGCAGTACTAAGGAAGTGCACATCTAGGTAACATCTTGTGGGGAAAGAATTGGGCCTTTCCTTCATGATCAAAATCCTGGAACTTCCTTCCCTTTGGCATTGTGGATGTCCCTACACCACATAGGGGGCAATGATTCAAGAAAGCAGCTCACCCACCACAGGAGCTATTAGGGATGGACAACAAATGGGTGACACTCTCATCCCAATAAACACACATTTCAAAGTAATGTCAGACATGATCAGAGCGACTAGTCCATCCACATATAATTGTGATGGCTCTGCCTTTCATAAAGAGTACTGTCCCCATCTACAACTAACCTCTCAGAAGTTTGTAATATCTTAAGCGATGTAGTGAATATAGAGAAGAAAATCAGATGAACTAATTTGCAGTACTGGGGGAGGGGATACCTGAAAAACTCTTCTCTGGTCCTTTTAAATGATCAAAACTAATCCAGGAAATCTCATCAACATAAACTTGTGGTACTGGGCACACAATTCTCCACAGGTAATAATGTATCTCCATCCCAACCAGGAAGATGTTAGCTTGCTATTGAATCAGTATTCATTGGAAGAGTCAGTAGGTTCACTCTAACCTGGAAAACAAGCAGCTACCTTGTTTTGTTCTCCTCAGTGTTATGATGAATCCTCATGAGACATTCCCCAATTTGTTTTGGTTCCAGATGGGGCACATCAAATTGTCAAGCTCTGGGATGAGGACGGATGAATTGCTCCTCTTGGTTATTCCCCTTCAGTTGGTCAAAACAAGGTCATTTTAAAAGATCCTTTACTTTGTGGATGTCTTTCACCCAGAACTTCAAGTAACTTTGTTTTAAAAGAAGCTAATTTAACTGAGCTTTCCAGAATTAACAAAAAGAATAAGTTTATTCATTATTGAACATGAGAAGAAACTCACACACACATTATAAATAAGAGCTAAGTCATAGAATCATAGAGATGTAAAGCATGGAAACAGACGCTTCAGTCCAACTCGTCCATGATGACCAGATGTCCCAACCCAATCTAGTCCCACCTGCCAGCACCTGGCCCATATCCCTCCAAACCCTTCCTATTCATATACCTCGTCCAAATGCCTCTTAAATGTTGCAATTCTACCAGTCTCCACCACATCCTCTAGTAGCTCATTCCATTCACGTACCACCCTCTGAGTGAAAAAGTTGCCCCTTAGGCCTCTTTTATATCTATCCCCTCTCACCCTAAACCTATTCCGACTAGTTCTGGACTCCCCCACGCCAGGGAAAATACTTTGTCTATTTATCCTATCCATGCCCCTCATGATTTTATAAACCTCTATAAGGTCACCCCTCAGCCTCCAACGCTCCAGGGAAAAAAGCCCTAGTCTACTCAACCTCCCCCTATAACTCAAATCCTCCAACCCTGGCAATATCCTTGTAAATAATTTCTGAAACCTTTGAAGTTTCACAACATCTTTCCGATAGGAAGGAGACCAGAATTGCACACAATATTCCAACAGTGGCCGAACCAATGTCCTGTACAGCTGCAACATGACCTCCCAACTCCTGTACTCAATACTCTGACCAATAAAGGAAAGCATACCAAATGTCTTCTTCACTATCCTATCTACCTGTGACTCCACTTTCACGGAGCTATGCACCGGAATGCCAAGGTCTCTTTGTTCAGCAACACTCCCTAGGACCGCCCCATTAAGTGTATAAATCCTGCTGAGATTTGCTTTCCCAAAATGCAGCACCTCACATTTATCTAAATTAAACTCCGCCTGCCACTTCTCAACCTATTGGCCCATCTGAACAAGATCCCGTTGTAATCTGAGGTAACCTTCTTCGTTGTCCATGACACCTCCAATTTTGGTGTCATCAGCAAACTTACTAACTACACCTCTTAAGCTCACATCCAAATCATTTATATCAATGATGAAAAGTAGTTGATCCAGCACCGATCCTTGTGGTACTCAACTGGTCACAGGTCTTCAGTCTGAAAAACAACCCACCACCACCACCCTCTGTCTTCTACCTTTGAGCCAGTTCTGTATCCAAATTGCTAGTTCTCTCTGTATTCCATGAGATCTAATCTTGCTCACCAGTCTCCCATGGGGAACCTTGTCGAACGCCTTATTGAAGTTCATATAAATCACATCTACCACTCTGCTCTCATTAATCCTCCTTGTTACTTCAAAAAACTCAATCAAGTTTCTGAGACATGATTTCCCATGCATAAAGACATGTTGACTATCCCTAATCAGTCCTTGCCTTTCCAAAAACATATACATCCTGTCCATCAGGATTCCCCCCAACAACTTGCCCACCACTGATGTCACGCTCACTGGAATATAGTTCCCTGGCTTGTCCTTACCACCCTTCTTAAACAGTGGCACCATATCAGCCAACCTCAGTCTTCCGGCACCTCACCTGTGAGTATTGATGATACAAATATCTCAGTAAAAGGCCCAGCAATCACTTCCCTAGCTTCCCACAGAGTTCCAGGGTACACCTGATCAGGTCTTGGGGATTTATCCACTTTTATGCGTTTCAAGACCTCCAGCACTTCCTCCTCTGTAATATGGACATTTTGCAAGGTGTCACCATCTATTTCCCTACATTCTATATCTTCCATTTGCTTTTCCACATTAAATACTGATGCAAGATATTCATTTAGTATCTGCTACATCTTCTGCAGCTCCACACAAAGGCCGCCTTGCTGATCTTTGAGGGGCTCTATTCTTTCCCTAGTTACCCTTTTGTCCTTAATGTATTTGTAAAATCCCTTTGGATTCTCCTTAACTCTATTTGCCAAAGCTATGTCCCCTTTTTGCCCTCCTGATTTCTCTCTTAAGTAAAGTCCTACTGCCTTTATACTCTTCTAAGTATTCACTCAATCTATCCTGTCTTTACCTTACATATGCTTCCTTCTTTAACTTAACTCAACCCTAAATTTCTTTCGTCATCCAGCATTCCCTATAGTTACCAGCTTTCCCTTTCACCCTGACAGGAATATACTTTCGCTGGATTCTTGTTATCTCAT
>NC_057711.1:114481782-114495378 GCF_004010195.1 Chiloscyllium plagiosum | reverse complement strand
CCCTTTCTATCCTTCCTATAGCATTTGTATCCTGGAACATTAAGCTGCCAGTCCTGCCCATCCCTGAGCCATGTTTCTGTAATTGCTATGATATCCCAGTCCCATGTTCCTAACCATGCCCTGAGTTCATCTGCCTTCCCTGTTAGGCATCTTGCATTGAAGAAGGGCTTATGCCTGAAACGTCGATTCTCCTGCTCCTTTGATGCTGCCTGACCTGCTGCGCTTTTCCAGCAACACATTTTTCAGCTCTTGCATTGAAATAAATGCAGTTTAATTTATTAGTCCTACCTTGTCCCTGCCTGCCCTGACTGTTTGACTCACCTTTGTTCTCAACTCTACCAGCCTCAGATTGAAGTCTTTCCTCACCATCTCCTTGGGTCCCACCCCCTCCATCTTAGTAGTTTAAATCCTCCTGATCAGCTCTAGCAAATTTCCCTGCCAGTATATTAGTCCACTTCCAATTTTGTTGTAATCCGTCCTCCTTGTACAGGTCACCTCTAACCCAAAACAGTGTCCATTGATCCAAAAATGTGAATCCTACTCCCTTACACCTGCTCCTCAGCCATGCATTTATCTGCTCTATCCTCCTATACCTGCCCTCACTACCTCATAGCACCAGGAGTAATACAGATAATACTACTCTCGAGGACGTCCTTTTTAAATTCCTGCCTAACTCTCTGTAATCTCCCTTCAGAATCTCAAGCTTTTCCCTTCCTATGTCATTGGTTCCAATGTGTACAATGACCTCCTGCTGGCCCCTCTCCCCCTTGGGAACATTCTGCACCCTCTCTGAAACATCCTTGATCCTGGCACCAGGGAAACAACACACCATTCTGCCTTTTTGCTGCTGGCCACAGAAACGTTTGTCTGTACCTCGGACTAGAGAGTCCCCAAAGACAATCGATTGCTTGGAACCTCTCATTACATTAGAGCCAGTCTCAATACCAGAAACTTGGCTGTTTGTGCTACATTCCTCTGAGAATCCATCAATCCCTACATTTTCTAAAACAGCATACCTGTTTGAAATGGGGATAGCCACAGAAGAATCCTGCACTAGCCGCCTTCCTCTCTTATCTTTCTTGGAGTTAACCCATCACTGTGACTGTATCTGAGACTTTCCCCCATCCTAAAACTGCCATCCATCATATCCCCTTGCTCTTGTAAATTCCCCATTGCCTCTAACTGCCTCTTCAACTGATCCATTCGATCTGATAGGATTCACAACCAACAGCATTTATTGCAGATATAAACCTCAGTAACCCATAAACTCTCCCTAAACTCCCATATCCGACAAGAAGAGCATATCACTCTACTAAGGGCCATTTTTGCTTCTTTCACTCTACAGACCCAGAAAATAGCACTGTCCTATTTCTGTACAAAACACTACTCCAGGTTAAATCAGTACGTATGGCTTATATTTTAAGTTTAATCAAGAGACATAGCTCAATAAAACATGTAATCAAGAAAGAACCCGCTCGACTCACTTCAGCAGACTTATTTTAAGCCCACGCTTTAAATTCCACTTAATTGCTTCTGTGCTGTGACCTCACCCAGAAAGGTTCCTCCAAGATCAGTTGTGAATTTCACTGTTTTGTAATTTTCCCAGATACTCTTCGATGTCCAGCGATACAAGAATTCAGCAACAAAGGCAGTAACTGCTAGCTCTGTCAGTTAGCAATGTGGGTATCTTTCTCTCTCTCTCTCTCTCTCTCTCCTGCACTGACCTTACCATGCACTTCCTTTGTCTGTTCTTCTCCCTTTTATAACTGCTGTTGCTGTGACTGTTTTTTTCTCTCCAAAGTTCCAAAACAATGCAACAGTATATAAAACAGTAGTTGCTGCTCCTGAAATTAGAGGAAATCACTTCTAACACATAAAATACCTCAAAAAAGGAGCAGATCTTACAGCCAGAGAGTTTTTCCATCCTCCATCTTGGATTACCGAGTCCAAGAAGATAATTGTGAAGGAAATGGTATGAGTCTGAATTGTTTGTGTAGAGCAGGTACAATGATATTTCAGTCATTATTGGATGGCACAGTAGTGTTGATGTTGGCAGTTGTGCAGTTGGTTTTGAGATTTTTGTTTTGCAAGTTGGTAGATATTCTGTTGATCTGCTTCCTTTCAATATGACTGAATTCCAATATTCAGGGTAGGAGTGTGTCTTCCCCTGCAGTGTTTTACCTGCAGTGTAGGTGTATTTAATATGGATGTTCTCAAAGCTGTGACCACCCCCCCCCCCCCACCCCAACAGCACTGTAATGCAGACACTAGGATGTTCAGATAATAACACATAGACATATTGCTGAAGTTAATTTTTAATATTGTATTTTTATATATTTCTGAGGGATAAAACAGGCAAGTTGACAGGAGGTGACGTTCTGATGAAAAGGTGGACAGTGAGTCTCTTATTATCTCTTCTTGCAATTTAGATTAGAGTAGATTCCTTACAGTGTGGAAAGAGGCCCTTTGGCCCAACAAGTCCATACTGACCCTCCGAAGAGTAACCCACCCTGACCCATTTCGGTCTGACTAATGCACCTCACACTATGGGCAATTTAGCATGGCCAATTCACCTAGCCTGCACATCTTTGGACCGTGGGAGGAAACCGGCGGAAACCCATGCAGACACAAGGAGAATGTGCAAACTCCACACAGTCGCCCAAGGCTGGAATCAAACCTGGGACCCTGGTGCTGTGAGGCAGCAGTGCTAACCACTGAGCCACCATGCCAGACTGCTTCCTTTCAATATGACTGAATTCCAATATTCAGGGTAGGAGTGTGTCTTCCCCTGCAGTGTTTTACCTGCAGTGTAGGTGTATTTAATATGGATGTTCTCAAAGCTGTGACCACCCCCCCCCCCCCACCCCAACAGCACTGTAATGCAGACACTAGGATGTTCAGATAATAACACATAGACATATTGCTGAAGTTAATTTTTAATATTGTATTTTTACATATTTCTGAGGGATTAAAACAGGCAAGTTGACAGGAGGTGACTTTCTGATGAAAAGGTGGACAGTGAGTCTCTTATTATCTCTTCTTGCAATTTAGATTAGAGCAGATTCCCTACAGTGTGGAAAGAGGCCCTTTGGCCCAACAAGTCCATACTGACCCTCCGAAGAGTTACCCATCCTGACCCATTTCGGTCTGACTAATGCACCTAACACTATGGGCAATTTAGCATGGCCAATTCACCTGGCCTGCACATCTTTGGACCGTGGAAGGAAACCGGCGGAAACCCATGCAGACACAGGGAGAACGTGCAAACTCCACACAGTCGCCCAAGGCTGGAATCAAACCTGGGACCCTGGTGCTGTGAGGCAGCAGTGCTAACCACTGAGCCACCATGCCAGAATGTGACTCTCTCTGTTTGAAGTTTCCCTGACACTTTGCAGGTACAACATTCCATGGGCTTCACACACAATTTTGCCAGACAATCAACTGATATACAATTTTATTTTTCCTCTCTGTAGCCGTCCTTTTCAAAAATAAACAATGTTTGAAATCAAAAGAATAACACGTCTATAAATATTTTGGGGTTCTGATTCATCATTGTAAAACCTGACTTGATTCTAATGGCCCTGGACTAAAGGTTGTGAGTTCAAATCCCACTGCAGAAATTTAAATTCAATTCTCATGAACCACTGGGCCTGTCTGCTGGAGGTCCAGAGTCATCACAAATGTGAAAATTTGATTATATCATCAGATTGCTCAATTTACATAACTGTCTAAATCAGGTTAACAGAATATGCATGCCACATGTTTTAGTTAACCAGAAAGGAACACTAAAGCTTGAAATCTACCCCATTTGGAAACATCGATATACAAACAAACTGAAACACAAATAGACAGGATATGAAGGATGGGAAATATTGGCAAATCAAGGAGAAACAGTTCAAGTATGATTAGTGAATTTTCAGATGACATCAAAATTAGAGGTGTGGTGGACAATGAAGAAGGTTACTTCAGAGTAAAGTGGGATCTTGATCAGATGGGCCAATGGGCTGAGGAGTAGCAGATGGAGATTAATTTAGATATATCTGAGATGCTGCATTTTGGAAAGGCAAATCAGGGCAGGACTTATACACTTAATGGTCAAATCCTGGAAAGTGTGGCCGCACAAAGAGACCTTGGATTGCAGGTTCATAATTCTTTGAAAGTGGGGTTGCTGGTAGATAGGATAGTGAAGGCCGTGTTTGGTATGCTTGCCTTTATTGGTCATTGCTTTGAGTATAGGAGTTGGAAGGTCATGTTGCGGCTGTACAGGACATCGGTTTGGCCACTATTGGAATACTGTGTGCAATTCTGGTCACCCTGCTATTGGAAGGATGTTGTGAAACTTGAAAGAGTTCAGAAAAGACTTACAAGGATGTTGCCAGGATTGGAGGGTTATAGAGAGAGGCTGACTAGACTGGGGCTATTTTTCCTGGAGCTTCGGAGGCTGAGGGGTGACTTCACAGCGGTTTATAAAATCATGAGGGGTATAAATAGGGTAAATAGACAAGGTCTTTTTCCCAGGGTGGGGGAGTCCAAGATTAGACTGCATAGATTTAAAGTGAGAGAGGTAAGATTTAAAAGGGACCTAGGTGCAAATTTTTCAGGCAGATGGTGGTGCTTGTATGGAATGAGCTGCCAAAGGAAGTGATGGAATTGCAACGTTTAAAAAACATCTGGATAGATATATGAATAGAAAGGGTTTCGAGGGGTATGGGCCAAATGCTGACAAATGGGACTTGATTTATTTAGGATGTTGATCAGCATGGTTAAGTTAGACCAAAGGGTCTGTTTCCATGCTGTATGTCTCTATGACTCTATAACAGTATCAGGCAAGAACTTTTAAAAGCTGATTGGGGGCAGATGTTTGCAGGTAAAGGGGCGGCTGGAAAATAGGATGCCTTCAGAAAAGAGATAACGAGAGTCCAGTGACAGTATATTCCTGTTAGGGTGAAAGAAAAGAATGGAAGGTGTAGGGAATGCTGGATAACGAGAGAAATTGAGAGTTTGGTTAAGAAAAAGAAGGAAGCATAAATCAGGTATAGATAGGAGAGATCGAGTGAATCCTTAGAATATAAAGGCAGTAGGAGTATAGTTAAGAGGGAAATCGGGAGGGCAAAAAGGGGACATGAGATAGCTTTGGCAAATAGAGTTAAGAAGAATCCAAAGAGTTTTAACAAATATATTAAGGGCAAAAGGGTAACTAGGGAGAGAATAGGGCCCCTCAAAGATCAGCAAGGTGGCCTTTGTGTGGAACTGCAGGAGATGGGAGAGATTCTAAATAAGTATTTTGCATCAGTGTTTACTGTGGAAAAGGACATGGAAAATATAGAATGTAAGGAAAGAGACGGTGACATCTTGAAAAATGTCCATATTAAGAGGAGGAAGTGCTGGATGTCTTGAAATGCATAAAAGTGGATAAATCCCCAGGACCTGATCAGGTGTACCCTAGAACTCTGTGGGAAGCTAGAGAAATGATTCCTGGGCCTCTTACTGAGATATTTGTATCATCGGTTTTCACAGGTGAGGTGCCAGAAGACTGGAGGTTGGCTAACGTGGTGCCACTGTTTAAGGAAGATGGTGAGGACAGGCCAGGGAACTATATTCCAGTAAGCGTGACATCAGTGGTGGGCAAGTTGTTAAAGGGAATCCTGAGGGACAAGGTTTACGTGTATTTGGAAAGGCAAAGACTGACTAGGGATAGTCAACATGGCTTTGTGCGTAGGAAATCATGTCTCATGAACTTGATTGCATTTTTTGAAGAAACAAGGAGGATTGATGAGGCCAGAGCAGTAAACATGATCCATATGGACTTCAGTAAGGCGCTCGGCAAGGTTCCCCATGGGAGACTAGTGAGCAAGATTAGATCTCATGGAATACAGAGAGAACTAGCCATTTGGATACAGAACTGGCTCAAAGGTAGAAGACAGAGGGTGGTGGTGGAGGGTGTTTTTCAGACTTGAGGCCTGTGACCAGTAGAGTGCCACAAGCATCTGTGCTGGGTCCACTACTTTTCATCATTTACATGAACGATTTGGATGTGAGCATAAGAGATATAGTTGTTAAGTTTGCAGATGACACCAAAATTGGAGGTGTCGTGGACAGCGAAGAAGGTTACCTCAGATTACAAGATCTTGACCAGATGGGCCAATGGGCTGAGGAATGGCAGATGGAGTTTAATTTAGATAAATGTGATGTGCTGCATTTTTGGAAAACAAGTCTTAGCAGGACTTATACACCGAATGGTAAGATCCTAGGGAGCATTGCTGAATAAAGAGAACTTGGAGTGCAAGTTCAGACCTTGAAAATAGAGTCACAGGAAGACAGGATAGTGAAAGATGGCATTTGGTATGCTTTCCTTTATTGGGCAGAGTATTGAGTACAGGAGTTGGGAGGTCATGTTGCGGCTGTACAGGACATTGGTGATGCCGCTGTTGGAATATTGCGTGCAACTCTGGTCTCCTTCCTATCGGAAAGATGTTGTGAAACTTGAAAGGGTTCAGAAAAGATTTACAAGGATGTTGCCAGGGTTGGAGGTTTTGAGCTATAGGGAGAGATTGAATAGATTGGGGCTGTTTTCCCTGGAGCGTCGGAGGCTGAGGGGTGACTCATAGAGGTTTATAAAATTGTGGGGGGCATAGATAGGATAAATAGACAAAGTCTCTTCCCTGTGGTGGGGAAGAACTAGAACTAGAGGGCATGTTTAGAGTGAGAGGGGAAAAATATAAAAGAGACATAAAGGGCAACCTTTTCAAGCTGACGGCGTACGTGTATGGAATGAGCTGCCAGAGGAAGTGGCGGAGACTGGTACAATTACAACATTTAAAAGGCATCTGAATATGTATATGAATAGGAAGGGTTTGGAGGGATATGGGCTGGGTGCTGGCAAGTGGGTCTAGATTGTGTTGGGATATCTGGTCAGCATGGACGGGTTGGACCGAAGGGTCTGTTCTGGTGCTGTATATCACTCTGACTCTGTGACTCTAATCCTAGAAGGACCAATCTGGAAAATAGGAGTTGATCCGATATTTTACTTTTAGCTGCTTCCATTTTGCTTTCCTCTTTCCATTTTCTTATTGTGTCATGGGAGGTGGGCATCACTGACGAGGCCAGCATTTGTTACCCATCCCAATTAACCAGATGGCAGGAGAAGCTCAAACACATTGCTGTGAGTCTGAGTTCAAATGAAGGCCAGATCAGGCATGGAGAGAAGTTTCCTTCCCAAAACTGAACCAGATGGTTCTCTTGACAATTGACAATGGATTCATGGTCATCATAAGAATCTACATTCCAGTCTTTAATTGATTGGACATTGTTGTTACTGAGGTGAGATTGATTGCCCATCAATGCCATCTTTCATCCATTTTACTATACTGAGTCCCTTTCAACCCATACAGATGTTCAATTGAAAAATGAACCAAAAGACTTGTTCCTGGGCACAGCTGTCCAGAAGGCACCCACATAGTGTCATTCCGTCTAACATTCCCCACTACCCCTGCCCAAACCCCTAGCCCCAACTGCTTGAATAAGGCAACGGGACAGCCACAACTCATTAAATTCCATTAACTCATTTGTAAAACTGCAACATCATTTCCACAGTTTCCTTGGCTCAAAACATTATATCTTCCCATTTTTCAATCTTCGGTTCAAAGAAACAAAAGTAATCTTTAAACAACATCTCAGCTGACACACCAATGCATCATGAAGGGAGTGTTGCACTGTCGGAGACGCTGCCTTTCAGATCAAACATCCTGCTGCCTGCTCATTAGGATGTAAAACGTTCCGTGTTACTGTTTTAATGAAGAGCAGGGAGTTCTCTCTGAGATTCTGGTCAATATTCATGATTTAATACCAGCAAAACAGAATATCTGATCTTTATTATGTTACTATTTGTGACTTTACCTCTTTTGTTTCTTTTCCAGGATGTAGGCATAGCTGACCATTGTTGCTATCACTAATTTCACCAGAATTGCGTGGCTTTGCTGTGGTTCTGGAGTCATATGTAGGCCAGATCAGTTAAGAGAAGCAGGTTTCCTTCTCTAAAGCACAGTAGTGATCCAATTGTGTTTTTATTGCAGTTGATGATAGTCTCCTGTTCATCCTGACTGAAATTTGCTTTTAGAGTCATAGAGATGTACAGCATGGAAACAGACCCTTCAGTCCAACTGGTCCATGTTGACCAGATATCTTAAACTAATCTAGTCCCATTTGCCAGCACTTGGCCCATATTCCTCTAAAATGTGGTGCTGGAAAAACACAGCAGGCCAGGCAGCATCCGAGGACCAAGAGAAACGTCGATTCTCCTGCTCCTCGGATGCTGCCTGGCCTGCTGTGTTTTTCCAGCACCACATTTTTCAACTCTGGTCTCCAGCATCTGCAGTCCTCACTTTCTCCATATTCCTCTAAACCCTTCCTATTCATATACTGATCCAGGTGCCTTTTAAAAGTTGCAATTGTAGCAGCCTCCACCACTTTCTCTGGCAGCTGATTCCATACACGCACCACACCCCATGTGAAAATGTTGCCCCTTAGATCCCTTTTATCCCTTTTCCCTCTCACCCTAAACCTATGCCCTCTAGGTCTGGACTCCCCCACCCAGGGAAAAGACTTTGTCCTTAACCCTATCCATGCTCCTCATGATTTTGTAAACCTCTATAAACTCACCCCTCAGCCTTCGACGCTCCAGGGAAAACAGCCCTAACCTATTCAACCTCTCCCTTTAGCTCAAATCCTCCAACCCTGGCAACATCCTTGTAAATATTTTCTGAACCCTTCCAAGTTTCACAACATCCTTCTGATAGGAAGGAGACCAGAATTGCACGCAATATTCCAACAGTGGCCTAACCAACATCCTGTACAGCTGCAACATGACCTTCCAACTTCTGTACTCAAAACTCTGAACAATAAAGGAAAGCATACCAAATGCCTTCTTCACTATCCTATCTACCTGTGACTCTACTTTCAAGGAGCTAGGTACCTGCACTCCAAGGTCTCCTTGTTCAGCAACACTCCCTAGGACCTTACCATTAAGTGTATAAGTCCTGCTGAGATATGCTTTCCCAAAATGCGGTACCTCACATTTATCTAAATTAAACTCCACCTGCCACTTCTCAGCCCATTGGCCCATCTGATCAAGATCCCATTGTAATCTGAGGTAACCCTCTTCAATGTCCACTACACCTCCAGTTGTGGTGTCCTCTGCAGATTTACTAACTATTCCTCCTATGTTCATATCCAAATCATTTATATAAATGATGAAAAGTAGTGGACCCAGCACCGACCCTTGTAGCACTCCACTGTTCACAGGTCTCCAGTCTAAAAATCAACCCTTCACCAGCACCCTCCGTCTTCTACCTTTGAGCCAGTTCTGTACCCAAATGACCAGTTCTCCCTGTATTCCATGAGATCTAACCTTGCTAACCAGTCATTTAATTTCAGATTTTTATTGACTGAATTGAAATTCAACTACTATGGTAGAATTTAAACTTATGTTGCTCATTACATGAGGTGAAGGATTTTTGCCCAAAACATCGATTTCGCTGCTCCTTGGATGCTGCCTGAACTGTTGTGCTCTTCCAGCACCACTAATCCAGATGGTCATTACATGAACCTAGTCATTTGGGTTATTAGTCCAGCAACATTACCATTATGGCTACCACATTTCCAGCATTACTTCAAAATTGCTTTTTTAGCTGTAAAGCACTTTGAGACTCTGAAGGTTGTGAAAGGTGCTCTATAAATGTAATTCTTTCTTTCTAACACATAACGAGAAAAAAGTTTTGGTCAATAAAGCAAATAACTTGGCTGACCCTTTCCTCCAGAGTCATTGAAGCTGAATCCAGTGACGCCCATTAGTGCCCCATTTCTGTCAGAAATAGGAAAACATTAAGAGTAGGATTTATGTCTTACAGGAATATCCCAATAGCTTTTGCAGGCAGTAAATTGTAATAACTTCAGCAGATGCTCTGGTGTGTGCATACTTGCAATGAGGTCTTCACAGATTGTAACCATGAATCTCTGCTTGCCTCAGTTCCAAATCACTTGATGCATTTATCCATGGCTGCTTTGGGTGTGGTTAATATTAGAAGCAGTGCTACAACAAAACCTTGAATTTATATGGCATTTTGTAGGTGCGGCTTGGAGGGATCATTGTTCTAAGTTATATAAATGATATGTAGAAACACTGGAGAAGATGTAAAAAAGATTGGCAAGTATAATACCAGAATGGAGATATTAGGTTAGCACTGCTACCTCACAGAGCCAGGGACTTGGTTTGATTCCACACTTGGGCGACTGTGTGAAGTTTGCACATTCTCCCTGTGTCTGTCTGGGTTTCCACTGGGTGCGCAGGTTTCCACTGGGTGCGCCAGTTTCCTCCCACATTCCAAAGATGTTCAGGCTAGGTGGATTAGCCAGGGTAAATGCAGGGTTTACAGGGATAGTGTAGGGTCTAGGTGGGATCCTCTCCGGAGGGTCGGTGCAGACTCAATGTGCTGAATGGCCTGATTTCACACTGCAGAGATTCCATGATGTTATAAAATATCAGGGAAAGAATAAATAGGGTGAGACTCTGCACTAGAAAAGAGAAGACCAAGGTGTGACCTGATAGGACAATTTAATATTTTGAAGGTTTAAGATAGACTTTGAAAATATTTCCATTTGTCAGGGAATCTAAAACTAAAGGCCATAAATACAAGTGTCACTGATAAATCCAATAGGAAATTTAGGAAGAAAATTCTTGCCCCAGACAATGGTGAGAATGTGGAGTAGTTGAGGTGAATACTATAGTGATTGTAATGAGATCAGCCAGATGGTTCTCATAGAATATGAATTCCCTGATTGACAGTGTAATTGTGGTCTAATCAGGGAGTTCTGGCTGACAGATATAAACAGCAGTGTCAGAGGTTCTGTTCACACTGAGAGTTGGCTCTGAGGGAGTGGGATCAGTGTCCACTTGTAAATAAAGGGCAACTGTTAGGATACCAGTTTTTGTGGAGTTATTTCAGTGCCAATGAGAGAAAACCATACTTCTGAAGAAATCCGCTCACAACAGTCATCTTTGAGTTGGGGTAAGCATTTCTGGCATCATGCCATTATTCAGGAAGCTTGACTCATTCAATCCTACCACCGAAGACTGGGCCCAGTATGTGGAAAGAAGGTGTGGCCATTTCCAGGTAAATAACATTGGGGCAGATGTAAAGGAATGAATAATTCTCCTGATAGCTTGTGGACTCACAGCTTTTTTAGGTATTAGGAGCCTAACTTTCCCTGAGGCACCAGATACAAAAACCTTTCAAGAGTTGACAGATTTAGTTTAGGATTATTACAACCCAAGCCTCCTTGAATTCTGAGTTACTATAGGTTTTCCTCAACAATTTGAGAACTGGGGAAATCCGTATTAGGATTTTTGATTAGGTTTAAGATGACTGGCAGAGACATGTGAGTTTGTTTTAACCCTTAATGAAATGCTGAGAGACTGTTTGATATATGGGATTAATGATGTAACTCTGCAAAAGTGTCTACTAGCTGAAGCCCAACTCAACTTCAAAGAGGCACTGCAACTGGCTTTATCATTGGAAAAAGTGGCAAATGGCACTTATGAGTTGTAGAGTATTCTGATGAAAGTGGGCAACCTCTCCAATCCGACAGTGCTTGGGTAAAGGCACTTGTGTAAATGCAATTGCATAGCCTCATTCTGGACAGATCCTGAACAGAGGGATTCCAGGTCAGCACACAGCAAAACCCCAAACAAAGCCAAGCCTTGGGCAAATGGTTAAAATTTTCTTCAGGATTTGGGCCAGTAAGCCATTGTAGTTGCTGGTGGTATGCAGACTCAAGACAGCAAAAGAGTCCCACTAAACCTAAATGGAGTAAAATAACTCAGACCAGTATCCAGAAGAGCACAGACCCTGGAAGGTCCACATTCATCTGGCTTGGAACGGTTACATTGCTTAGCAACATCCAAATCAGAGCCAATAAAAATAAACATTTGGTTAAATGGTCACCCAGTATTAATGTTTCAGTAATCGCAGAACCAGGCTTTAACAAAATTTGCTCTAACTTCAATCATTAAGTTTGCACAAGATCTCAGCCAGACAGAGTATCTATGCCGGGAACCTTTACAGATTAAGGGTAAAACTTTGATTCCAGTCCCTTATGAGAAGCAGCTGGTTCAGTTCCAACTGATTGTAGTAAAAGGCTCAGGTCAGTGCTTGATGGTGGAGAAAGATTCACCTTGATTGGCTCAACATTTTTCCTTTAGAAAATGGTTGTCTAAATATCTGGAAGTTTTTCGGCAAGGTCTAGGGACTAACAAAGGAGCCAAGGTCACCTCACATGTTGACCAGGAAGCACTTCAACAATTCTACAAGGCCCACCCAGTCCCATTTGCCATATGGGCAAAAGTAGAGGCAGAAATGAGAAGGCTGGAAAGTGAAGAAATCATCAATCCAGTCCGCTTTGTGGAATGGGCAGCACCAGTTGTACCAGTTGTGAAGAATGATGGGTCAGTTTGCCTTTGTGGGGATTTTAAACAGACAGTAAACAGCTTTTTGCAGCTGGATAAATGCCCAATCCCTCGCATAGAGGATTTATACGCAAAGCTCACAGGGAGGCTGTTCTTCACAAAGCTGGACATGTGCCAGGCATGCTTGAATTTGCAATTAGATGAGGATTCCCAAATGTCTGTTAAAATTAATTACACCCATAAGGGTTTGTACCAAGATACAAGACTGCCAATTGGGGTATAGTCAGCCTGTGCAATTTTTCAGCAGATGATGGAGAACATTTTACAAGGTCTACCCCAGGTCAAGGGCCATCACAACCAGAATTGAAACCCTTTTGGACACAGAGAAACCAGATCACAGTACTGGCTGAACTCTGCCAGGGTGTTGCAGGAGGATGTTGGCGAGAAGTTATATCTGGTGGTCAGGATTGAGTGCAGACATAGCTGTATTGGTGGGGCAGTACTCAGAGTGCCAACAAAGACAAACATTACCACCAGCAGCTTCCCACATTCATGGTAATGGCCAAGTAAACCCTGGGCTTGGTTACACCTTTCCTGGGCTCAATGTTCTTAGTCATTGAGGATGCCCACTCAAAACAGCTGGACATGCCTTGAGTTTGTCAAAAGGGGATAATGATACAAAAACTGTGCATATCTTGTGCAGTACATGGACTCCCAGAGGTATTTGTCACAGAAAACGGACCATTGTTTACCAGCGGGGAGTTTGAGTATTTCTTAAAGTCAAATGGTGGGGGGATCTAAGATGGCGACGATCTGAGAAGATCACACTGCAGAGCTTCGCATCGCAGCAGGAGCAGGACGGTCCTTTAACCCACCCAACCCAGGTCATCAGGATTTCTTGGGGCATTGGAAAGATTGTGGAGCCCCAAGAAACATTTAAAAATTGACTTACCTGTATTTTCAGCTGTCCAGAAATGCCTAAAAAGGGAGGAGGAACATCTGAGGCCGGGCCTGCAGCTCAGCCTACAGCAGCCTCAGAGCCGATTACTCTCCAGGCTCTGGTGAACCAGCTCTCGAAATCTCGCGAGATGTTGGGGAAACAGATTGAAGAGAAGCTGGCTCCAGTCTCTCTCATG
>NC_057711.1:114479119-114480584 GCF_004010195.1 Chiloscyllium plagiosum | reverse complement strand
GGAGTGGCTATATTGGTAAGGAAAAATCTCTCATTTAAATTGTTGGAATGTGTTAAAGATTCATACGGGAGGTTTGTAATTCTTAAAGCCTTGATAAATGGGGAAGAATATGGCATTTTAAATGTTTGTTGTCCCCCAGCTCATCCTCTTAAATTCTTGGTAGATGCTTTTTCTAAACTGATAAGTCTCAAGTCTCGGCACATCATTATAGGGGGAGATTTTAATTGCCTCATGGATGCCACAGTAGACAGTTTGCCTAAAGGTCCCTCGATATCCTCTGCACAAACTAAACAGTTATTGGGTTTCTGTGGGGAATTAGGATTGGTGGATGTCTGGAGGTGTCTCCACCCTACAGGTAGGGATTTCACATTTTTCTCCAATCCGCACAGATGTCACATGAGGATTGATTTTCTTCTGACCCCTGCGATAACCCTGGATCTGGTGGCATCCTGTATGATTGGTAATATTGCCATCTCTGATCATGCTCCAGTGTACCTCATGGTTAAAATTAAGGATGTTACAGTGGATTCAAGATACTGGCGAATGGACCCCTTTATTCTCATGGACAGCAAGTTTGTGGAATATTTCTCTAGGGAATTTCGGGCATTCCTAGACATCAACATAGGCTCAGTTGATAGCTCATCTGTTCTCTGGGAAACTGCCAAAGCTTATGCCAGAGGGTTAGTTATTCCATATTCCACAAGTAGGAAGCGGCAGAAGGGTGAGCAGTAACGTCTCCTTGAAGCACGGTTGAAGGCAGCCAAGAAGGCCTATTTTGACAGACCCTCGTTGGTCAAACTACAGAGGATTACATCACTGTGGTCTGCACTAAATTCTGTGCTCACGCAGACGGCAAAGAAGGAGCTGGGTTTTGCAAAGTAAAGGTTATGCGAGCATGGTGACAAGCCAGGCAAATACTTAGCATACCTTGCCAGAAAGAGAAGTGCCCCACAAACCATTACATCAATTAGGGAAGGGTCTGGGAACCTAACATGTGATTCTAACATTATCAGAGCAAGAATTGTAGGAAGCTGTGAGGCAGCTTCAGAGTGGAAAGGCACCCGGTCCTGATGGTCTTCCCAGTGAATTCTATAAGGAATTTATAAGTATACTGTCAGGCCCGATGCTGAATATGTTTAATGATTCATACAGTCATGTTTGTCTCCCACCGTCTCTGAGAGAGGCCAATATTTCACTTCTCCTTAAAAAAGGGAAGGATCCGGAAGAATGTGCTTCATACAGGCCCATCTAGCTCTTAAATGTGGACTTTAAGATCCTTTCTAAGGCTCTTGCGTTAAGGCTGGAGACTGTATTACCTTCTATTATTAAAGAGGATCAGACGGACTTCATAAAGGGTCGCAGATCCTCCAATAACAGTAGGAGGCTGCTTAACATAATTCAATCATGTCAACAGCAGTCAATGCAGGGATTGGTGATTTCTTTAGATGCAGAGAAGGCATTTGAC
>NC_057711.1:114425713-114478476 GCF_004010195.1 Chiloscyllium plagiosum | reverse complement strand
AACAAGATCTCCAAAGATGGGAGGCACTTCCAGTCTCATGGTTGGGTCGGATAGCGCTTATTAAGATGAATATTCTCCCTCATTTGCTATACGCTCTACAGATGCTCCCCTTGATTTTCAACAAACAAACAGTCAGGAGACTGAACAGTTGGTTCAGTTCCTTTATCTGGCACCGTAAACGGCCCCTCATTAAATTAGCCAAACTGCAGTTGCCTCACAGATTGGGGGGAATAGACCTTCCGGACATTAAAAATTACCAATTAAACTCGCTTTTGACCTACGTAAGTGATTGGGTTTGTGGGGACCCTCTTTCAATATGGCTAAATATCGAGGTCTCCCAGGCAAGGTGCCCCCTTACCAGTTTGCTGTTTTTGGACAAGGTGAGGACAGTTAGGGAATATTGCCATAACCCAATAGTCATCATACTGTTAAAGCATGGAGGGCAATTCGGCAGAGGGAAGATAATATCGGCAAAACATCTTTGTTTATACCTTTAGTGGGTATGCCGAGTTTTCAACCAGGTATGATAGATTCAGGATTTAAACGTTGGGCAGCTAGGGGTATATCTTGCATGGGTGATTTATTTGAGGGAGATGTAATGATGTCCTTCGATCAGTTAGTACGGAAGTACGAGTTATCTTTCTTTTTTTCAAGTTAGGGATTTTATTCAAAAAAAGACCACACTTTTGACTGATCCCTACAAATCTGACATAGAAAGAGGGGTACTAAGGGCTAAGAGTACACTCTCTGTCAGTACTCTATATCACCAATTGGGGGGTGCCACCTCAGATGAGTCTGATCGACTCTGCAAGATGTGGGAAAGAGAGCTGGGTGTTGAAGCTTCTTCAGAGGCATGGGAGGAGATTTGGGAGAATGCAAGGAAGATATCAATTTGCTGTAGGACCCATGCTTTACAGTTGAAGATTCTTCACAGGGTCCACTTAGCTCCAGACCGTTTGTCAAAATTTAAACCAGGGGTATCTTCAGCATGCCCCAAGTGCAAGGTCTGTACGGGTACTCTTACCCATTGTCTTTGGTCTTGTGACAGGCTTCAAACATATTGGAGCGCTGTGGTGGGTGCAATGGAGAGGATTTTAGGTGTAGGGGTGGAGAAGGACCCTATTTCGCTCCTTTTGGGCTTACCTATTGTATTTCCTGCAGAGTCACATAAGGCAAAACTTTTCAATATTCTTACATTCTGTGCAAGGAAGAATATCTTGCTAGGTTGGATATCAGAAAACCCCCCCAGGCCTGTCGGGTTGGCGGAAGATTGTTATGGAGCATATTCCCCTGGATTTTCTCACAAATATGGTACACCACAAAACTGAGAATTTTTACAAGATATGGCAACCCTTTTTGAAATATCTGGACACAGATTTATCTGCCACACTAACAAGGGCTTTTATATAGCCGTAACAATTGTGTTTCATGAGTCTAATATCCAGGGAGGAGGAACTGTGAATGTATGAGTGTTTTGTTTGGCTGGGATGAGTTATTACAATTTAATTTGTTTGTTGTTAGGTATTTATTTAGTTAGTTAAAGAGCTAGTTTAGGTTTTTTTTTAATTTTATACTTCTCTATATATGTTTATACATTCGTATAGGAGGGTGGGTTAGGGAATTTTTCTTATTATTTGGGTTTAGTTTTGTACTATTTTTGTACTGTTTTGAATTGCATTGTTTTGTATGTTTTGTATTTGTTGTAATATTTAAAAATCTATTTTTTCTTAATAAAAATATATTATATAAAATATGAAAAAAAAGTCAAATGGTATTTGTCATATAAGGACAACTCCACACCATCCATTATCTAATAGTCTGGTAGAAAGAGCACTCCAATCTTTGAAAGCAGTCTTAGAGAAAAAGCTTACAGCCTCACTGGGCACCAAACTGTCCCAGTTCCTACTTGATTATAGGACAACCCCTCATGCAAATATGGGGTTATCTCCAGCAGACTTACTAATGGGGAAAGGATCCTGCATCAGGTTAAATCTGATGTTCCATCAGACCTGGGGACGAGAATGAAATGGCATTAGGAATACCAATGCCAGACACAAGACTCTGCTAACCGAGAGAGACAATTTACTTCAGAGGATGTAGGAACTACGGTAGTGGCCCTGCATGAGTAAGAGGCATAGTCGGTGTGAGCTCAGGTCCAGTGACATATAAAGTTCAGGTAGGTGTGACGGTCCTGAACAAGCACATGGACCATATGAAAGCTGCAAACTTGCAAACAGTGCAGGGGCAAAACGTGCCAGGCTCCTCGACTGCCTTTCTGACTGTTCCAGAACGCATGGGTTCTCCGTCTCCATCAAGCGTTAAAGATACCTCAGAATCTAAAATAGACATGGTGGATGTTGCTGTCTTGACGCCTTTGCCACCTGAAGAGGAGAATTAATTTCTTCTGAGACGTTGCAGGTACATGAGGCGAGGTGTTATACACACCCGTAGCAGAGGTAGAGTTGGAGAAACCTGACCCGGTGCTAAAACACCCCAGGAGGAGCCACAAAAAAATGAACAGGCCTATGTCCTCAGATTCAGCGCAGGAGGGATGTAGTGAATGTGATGAGGTCAGCCAAGTAGACCTCATAGAATATGAGTTCCCTGATTGGACCATATTAACAGCCTCTATCAGGGAGCTTTGGCTGACAGATATAAACAGGAATGTGGGGAAAAAATAAGCACTACCACAGAAAAAACAAAAAAAGAAAAAAAAGAAAATAAAAAATAAACAGGAATGTCAGACATCCTGTTCACTCTGAGAACTGGCTCTAAGAGAGCTGGATCAGTGTCAAGGACTCTCCACGTGAAAATAACAGGTGACTTGGTGACAGGATACCAGTCTCTCTGGATTTATTTCAAATACAGAAGTGTAAATTAGGAAGCTGGAAAGGCAGTGACAAGAAAAGAAATATAAGGATATAGAGTGAGACAATGTTAATACAATGGAGAATACTTGTGGAGTGTAACAGTGATGTAGATATGTTGACTGAATGGCCTGTTTCTGTTTGTTAACTCTCTGTAACACATATTGTAGAAATAGAGCCTATGAACAAAAGTAAAAAGGCACAATTGAAATAGATTCAGCTGTAGAGTTGCCAGGCAGCATAAACAGGACAAACACACTCAGAGGGACACACACTCCAGCCTATAGCACAGAGAAGGGTGTGTGACTAGCTTTCTGGGTAATATCAGCTTTTCTGGATCTACCTGAGATCACCTTATCTGAATAGGTTCAGCAATCAATGTTTATTAAAACCACGTTTGTTTTTAATTTTGCAGCAGATAGCAACATTAGTATTAACTTGTTTACACACAATGCTTTAAATGAACCTTGTCGAAGCACATTAGTGAGTTACCTGAGCTTAGCAAATACGTTATGAATATTCTTGAGCTCTGTACACAGTATAAACAAGCCAAACTCACCTGTTCCAAATGTACATCTTGTTCTATGATTTCATTGTCAGGGTAATGAGCTAGTTTTGGAATGGTAAACACAGGGAGCTAGACCTGCCCATTGTGTTCTCTGCTGGATTTCCTATACCACCACACCTCCTGGGGCCAGCTCCCCATTGTAACAGTGAAACAAATGAGCAGTATAAGGACACTGTCCTCTCCTACATAACTGAAAGGTAGAAATGACAAAAAAATGGTTGGTCAAATCAAACTACTACAGAGGATTACTTAGTAAAAACAGACCAGTTGACTGCGTATTAATGTTTATACTCCACGTATATCTCGCTCCATCTATTTACTTCATCACAATATGCTTCTATTCCACTATCACTCGTGCTTATCTGGCATGTGTTGCAATTCACTCAAGGAGTTTGAGTTGCTGTTGCAACCTGCAGTTTTTACCTTGATGCTGAGGTCTGGAGCTGTGGATAGCTATGGTACAGACTCCAACATTCTTACCATTGTACCATAGACCAGTGGGTACCTGGCAACATCAGCTTACTGCAAAGAGCTTCCATGCTGAGCAGCGCAAAACAGCATCTCAGAGTAAGATCCATGAGTATCAACCACACGTACCTTTGTCCACATCTCTGATCTGTTTGTAGGATGATTACAAAGATCTGATTTCCAGGCAGACCATCAACTAGAATTGAAAGGCCAGTGTATGTAGAGACAGGCAGCCAGCTCACAGATTATACCAGGCTGAACCTTAGGGTTTCTTACTAGCTCTCTTTACATTCACTCATTTAGTGCCTACCTCTACGCTTACAGCATCCAGCCTTGCCTTTCCTGTTAGTCGATTGATTCTTCAGCCAAAGCCTATAAAGTCCATCAGTGCTGCCATATTAACGTGTTTTTGTATGAAAACATACAAACATACAGACAGCTTGACAGCAGGGATCTATCTGGTGGATGGGTGAACTCTTGCTGTCTATGGCATATCAAGATATCAATCTTACATCTACCACATGTACTGGCTACCTGCATGGCAAATGCAATGCACGTCCATTCATATTGAAAACTGAGTAGGGGCTAGTCTTTGGTTCAGTTAAGGAGGGGCTGTCATATCTTTTGTGTTCATTAAAGAACACAACAACAAGGGATCAAGCACCGAATCTGTGGTACACCACTAGACGCAGGCTCCTGGTCACAAAGGCACTCTTCAACTATCACCCTCTACTTTTTGCCACAAAGCTAATTTTGGATCCAATTTGTCAAATTACCTAGGATCCCATAGTCTTTCAGCTCCTTAACTAGTCTGTTATATGAAATTTTTTAAAACACTTGTTGAAATCCATGTAGACTATATCAACGACATTACCCTCACCTACATATCTAGTCACCTCCTCGAAAATTTCAATCAAATTTGTTAAACATGATCTCTGCCTTACAAAGCTATGCTGACTATCTTTGATTAATCCTTGCCCCTCCAAATAGAGATCAATTCTGTCCCTCAGAATAATTTCCAATAGTTTCCCAACCACAGACTTAGACTCACTGATCTGTAGTTTCCTGGTTTAGTCCTACCACCCCTCTTCAACAATAGTACCTTGAATAATTGCTTTGTTCATTTTCACCAAGAATCATGCATCCAACTGCTAGTGAGATGTTGATTCCTAGGCAAAATGATGGTGGATACATTAGGATGAGAGCTAATGGCAAGTCCTCGTACAGCAGTAGCAAGATTTGAGGAGCAGCCAGCACAGGCAGAGGTTTTAGGTGCAGTAAGTGGCAAGTTGTTCTGGGAATAGTAAATATCACAAAGGGGCTAGAATTGGGTGAGAAGGTGCAATAAGGGTTTGGTAGATAGCTAACGCGGCAAATTTGTTAAGATAAGGCAATGGATCTGCATGGGTTTCCTCCGGGTGCTCCACCTTCCTAACACAATCCAGAGATGTGCAGGTCAGGTGAATTGGCCATGCTAAATTGCCCAAAGTGTTAGGTGCATTAGTCAGAGGTAAATATGAGGTAGGGGAATGGGTCTGGGTGGGTTGCTCTTCGGAGGGTCAGTGTGGATTGTTGGGCCGAAGGGCCTGTTTCCATACTGTAGGGAATCTAACCAACTGGTCAATTAGAAGAGCTGGGAGGATGGAGGGAGGACATCATGTATTGAAGAGGTGTACAGTGAATGGGCTGGAATGGCAAAGGCTCCCTGCTGTTAAAATGTTTCGTAATTTCATACGGCTAGATCCACAAAGTTAGAGATATGAACAGATTTTATCTCGTCTGCCAACAGAACCTCCTACTACACAGTGCTGTGGTCCTAGCAACAGGGCCTTTTCTGCTGCCCTCGTTCTTCCTAATCACAGGCTTCTGAAAATGCATTGAAACCTTTCACATCCAATGCCCGAGATAATGCAGTGATCAGGGGAAATTGCAGGTGGTTGGATTATTGACAAGCTTTGTAATTAGTCATTTCAAAAAGTGGCAATTCAGTGTCCAATTGCTAACCATGGTTTTGAAGACTGGGATGATGACATATTGCAACCCTCATTTTATGTTCAGGCAGAGTGGGAGACTGTGTCCAACCCAACTGCTTTAGTGGATGTAAAATTCAGCCTATTAGGACAGATAACCAAAGCCTGGCCAATGAGGTACATAAGAACATAAGACCTAGGAGTAGGTGTAGGCCGTCCAGCCCTTCGAGCCTGCTCCACCACTCAATAAGATCATGGCTAAACTCTTCGTGGACTCAGCTCCACTTACCCATGTTTTCACCATATCCCTTAATTCCTTTTTTTCAAAAAAGTATCTACTTTTGCTTTAAAGGCGATTATTGAAGTAGCATCAACTGCTTCCCTTGGCAAGGAATTCCATAAATTAACAACCCTCTGGGTGAAGAAGCTTCTTCTCAGTTCAGTTCTAAACCTGCTTCCTCTAATCTTGAGGCATTGCCCTCTTGTCCTAGTCTCACCTACTGGTGGAAACATCCTCTCTATTTCTATTTTATCGATTCCCTTCATAATTTTATATTTTTCTCTCAGATAACCCCCTCATTTGTCTGATTTATAATGAATATAAACCCAATCTCCTCAGCCTCTCCTCAACTCCGGAATCAACCTCGTGAACCTTTTCTGCATCCCCTCCAGTGCCAGTACATCCTCTCTTAAACAAGGAGACCGAATCTGCACATTGTACTCCAGGTGTGGCCTCACCAGCACCTCGTACAGCTGTAACATTACCTCTCTGCTTTTAAATTCAACCCCTTTAGCAATGAAGGACAAAATTCCATTTGCCTCCCTAATTACTTGTTGAACCTGCAAACCAAACTTCTGCGATTCATGCACAAGGACATCCAGATCCCTCTGCAAATCTGCATGCTGCAACGTTTTACCATTCAAGTAATAATCTGTTTTGCTGTTACTCCTACCAAAATGTGTGACTTCACATTTCTAACATTGTAGCTCCTAAATAGTATCTGAAAGGAAAAGAGAGAGGAAGAGACATTTAGGTAGCTTAAGGTTTAGGCACAGTTGCTAAAAGTGGAGCAATGAAAATCAGGGATAAACAAGAGACTAGCGTGGAGAATTCCAGTTACAGGGCTGGAAGAGATCCCAGCTTTTGGGATAGGTTAGGCCTTGGAAGGATTTGGAAACAAGTATTAGAATCTTAAAGTAAACAGCTGTCACCAGAACAAACTTTAGAAGAGAAAGAGCAAATGGGAGTGGAATAGATTTTCTTAATGAAATGGACAGACCCAATTTTCATGCCTGTAAGTGATAATGCAAATTTGGTGTTAAGTGTTTAACCCATAAAACAATTTTTACCTTTGTCCCCTGGCAATAGAGTCCTTCTTTGTTATTAAAGTGAATTGCAATATCCACCTTCGAATGCTTATGATCAATTTATAACTGTGCTGCTAACATAGAACCTCCAAGGTGATTACATTATCTGGATGTTTTTAATGGACAGCTGTAAGTGATTGTTAAAGAGTAGCTCAATTGATTTAGTTTTTAAAAATCTGTTCTTTGGATGCAGTTGTCATTGGCCAGGCCAGGATTTGTTGCTCATCCCTCATTGCCATTGAAACAGCAGAGTTGAGCTGCTTTCTTGAATAACTGTATACTCTGGAGTGTAGATACACCCACGGCTTTATTAGGAAGGGAGTTTCAGGATTTTGAAGTGAGGGAGCAATGATTTCCAAGTTAGAATAGTTGTGACTCAGAGAGGAACTTGCAGGTGCTGATGTTGGCAGGTTTGCCTGGTACTGTCAAAGCAACCTTGGCAAAGTGTTACAGTGCACCTTGTGTTGACAAAACCTTTCAAACCCTGCAATGAACAATATTGGTAAATGTAGAAGCAACACAGTGCAGAATAAAGATGGATACTTTTATTCCTATGAATATTGGTTGTCATTTGGCAAAAATATAATGGACTTTTAAGTACATATTCAGCAATGTAAATTGCTTATGCCTGTAAACTTTTATCCATTTACACAGTGTTAGTTAGTTCATGGTTCTGTGTTTTGTCCTGCTGATTAGATTCTCTAATTGAATTCTGGAGGCTGCTTTTGAACCATAATGCATCGAAACATTAGCTTAGACAAACAAACCATAGACAGAACAGTGATAAGATTTGGAGTCAGGAACTGCCCTTTTCATAGCCATATTGAAACAAAGGCTGCAGTTTGAATACTGATGAGATTTGAATCAAAACTTTCTCCATCTAGATTTAGATCTGTATCCACTCTGCTGCTGAATTCAATCTCTGCTGATTTTTAAAAACATCCATTTCTGCAAAAACCAAGTAAAATCAGTTTCTGTATTTTCGCATTGATGATATATCCTGTAATTCCAGCTCTGATTTAAAGCAGTAATGTGATGCAGTCACACCTTCTTACCAGAAATCAGGTTATTGAGTCCAAAATGAACTTTGCACTTCCTATGATAAAAACAACACACTGAGGGCTCTTGTGGTGTAATGGTAGTGTATGGGTTCAAGTGCCATCTGCTACAGAGTTGTGTAATAACTTACCTCAACACGTTGATTAGGAAAATACCTAAAAGCCATATACTAGGAGTGGTTAGAAATGTGAAATAAAAACAGAAAATGCTGCAAAAATTCAGAACCAAGGTGAAATAACTCTCAGAGGCTTTATCCCATCATCAAATCACTCTTTACTTATACGTGGAGAGTTCCCTGACACTGATCCAGCTCCCTCAGTGCCAGCTCTCAGAGTGAACAGAAAATCTGACACTCCTGTTTTTATCTGTCAGCCAGGGCTCCTGGTTGGACCTGGTTAACAGCCCTATTCAAGGAACCCATGTTAAGACCATAAGATACAGAAGCAGAAATTAGGCAGCTCAGCCCATCGAGTCTGCTCCGCCATTCAATCATGTCTGACATTCTAGGAGGGCCACCTGGCTGACCTCGTTACAATCACTACACAAGGTGACTTGTGTTCCAGTTGAAATTTTAACTCAGTCCACAGATCTAGGTAGACTTGCTGAGTATTTACACCATTCTGTTTGTATTAGTGTTCCCTATATCTGGAATATAACTTGTTCTGCTGATTATCAAAGTAAGTGAAAGCAATTATTTTAGGAATAGAATGGCGAGAGCCCCATCTGGACTATTGTGTCCACTTCTGGGCACTGCACTTTATGAAGGCTGCCATGATCTTGGAGATTGTACAGAGGAGATTTACCAGAAGTGTAGTGGGAATAAGCAACTTAATTTAGAGTCATAGAGATGTACAGCATGGAAACCGACCCTTCGGTCCATCCTGCCCACGCTGACCAGATATCCCAACCCAATCTAGTCCCACCTGCCAGCACCCGACCCATATCCCTCCAAACCCTTCCTATTCATATACCCATCCAAATGCCTCTTAAATGTTGCAATTGTACCAGCCTCCACCACTTCCTCTGGCAGCTCATTCCATACATGCACCACCCTCTGTGTGAAAATGTTGCCCCGTAGGTCTCTTTTATATCTTTCCCCTCTCACCCTAAACCTATGCCCTTTAGTTCTGGACTCCCCGATCCCAGGGAAAAGACTTTATTCCATTTACCCTATCCATGCCCCTCATAATTTTGTAAACCTCTATAAGGTTACCCCTCAGCCTCCGACGATCCAGGGAAAACAGCCCCAACATGTTCAGCCTCTCCCTGTAGCTCAAATCCTCCAACCCTGGCAACATCCTTGTAAATCTTTTCTGAACCTTTTCAAGTTTCACAACATCTTTCCGATAGGAAGGAGACCAGAATTGCACGCAATATTCCAACAGTGGCCTAACCAATGACCTGTACAGCCGCAACATGACTTCCCAACTCCTGTACTCAATACTCTGAACAATAAAAGAAAGCATACCAAATGCCTTTTTCAATGTGACTCCACTTTCAAGGAGCTATGAACCTGCACTCCAAGGTCTCTTTGCAACAATCCATAGGACTTTACCACTAAGTGTATAAATCCTGCTAAGATTTGCTTTCCCAAAATGCAGCACCTCACATTTATCTGAATTAAACTCCATCTACTACTTCTCAGCCCATTGGCCCATCTGGTCAAGATCTTGTTGTAATCCGAGGTAACCTTCTTTGCTGTCCATTAAACTTCCAATTTTGGTGTCCTACCTTTGAGCCAGTTCTGTATCCAAATGGCTAGTTCTCCCTGTATTCCATGAGATCTAACATGAGATCTAACCAGCCTTGTGGTAGAAATTCATGGGTCCATGAATAAAGTTAGAAATACCTATGGGCAATGTGAATAAGCAAACAGTAATGGCGCTGAAGACCATCTGGCAGGGATAGAAAATGAAATGAAGTGCCTGCTTATCAAATCAATCATCACTGCCACGTGAACAGACTCCACAATGCACAGCTCAGTAGATAGAGCAATGTCCAGAGAAGCGCAGCAGGTCAGGCAGCATCCAAGGAGCAGGAGAATCGACGTTTCGGGCATGCGCCCTTCTTCAAGAATCATGCTCATGCCTGAAACGTCGATTCTCCTGCTTCTTGGATGCTGCCTGACCTGCTGCGCTTTTCCCGCAACACATTTTCAGCTCTGATCTTCAGCATCTGCAGTCCTCACTTTCTCCTCCAATATCCAGAGGAGTAAGTTGTATAGAGATCACTGTATTGGATTGCTAAAGGCCAATATAAAAGAATTTGAAGAAAAATTCTAACAGAGGAAGGTAGACAAATTTTAAGATTGTACGAATTAACCTGCGATTTTGGTGGCTGCGTTTATAAAGCTGCAGCCAGAGAATTTGTTTTAAAAAATTTTTGCGAGGGGAGTGAGCATTGTGTTTTAGATTGTTAAAGGGAGGAAAACGTGCAGTTTGCCTGTGAAAAAGCGAGCAGTATTCATCTTGGCTACAGAAGGCTGGAATTCAGAAGGTAGAAAATCAATGTGATCTGGACAAAAGTGCGAAAATCCCCAGTGAGCAGCACAGAGATAACTTACTGCAATTAAAAAAAAATAAAACTTAAAAGAAATAAACCATTCCAGTACTGTCATATACATAATTCAAAGCTTTATTAGAAAGAAATGTAACAGCACTGCATTAATACAGCATTTAAAGGCTTGGAGACAAAGCAAATATTACAACATAGCTTTTTTTTAGATTCCCTATAGTGTGGAAACAGGCCCTTTGGCCCAACCAGTCCACACTGACCCCCCGAAGAGTAACCCATCCAGATCCATTTCCCTCTGACTAATACACCTAGCACTATGGGCAATTTAGAATGGCCAATTCACCTGACCTGCACATCTTTGGACTGTGGGAGGAAACCGGAGCACCTGGAGGAAACCCACACAGACACGGGGAGAATGTGCAAACTCCACACAGCCACCCGAAGCTGGGATCGAAAGTGGAACCCTGGTGCTGTAAGGCAGCAGTGCTAACCACTGAGCCACCGTGCTCAAGCCCCAAGTTTAAAGAGACTTTAAGGCAAGAGAATTAAAACAGCTTTCATTTGATGCAAGCTTACAAGCTTTAAAAGCCATCAGCATTTATCTATTACTAAATCATTAAATCCCAGAGGGAAGTAGAACAAACAGCATTGAGATATTACAGATTTAAAAATAGCTTTAAAGTAAGGTCGTTCTGTTATATTGCGCCTTTCGTCAATGCAAAATCACTGTCATGCGGTTGACAAATTGGGAACGCAGTTTCTAAAGTGCAAACCTTTAAAATGTGTGTTCCTATAATGCGGTTACAGGACCAATTCTTTAAGCACTGTTTCTAAAGTGTGATGTTTCTATAGCAAGGGGTTGCACAAAAACGCAATCATTGTGTTATAGGAGAACTGACTGTAATAAGAATAATAACCACATTGAGGAGAATTGGCAGAAGAAATAATATTACCATTGTTATGACCTATACCTGGGTGAAATTCCCTAATTTGTTTCACTTTTCACGGTATCTCAGTACATATGACAACAATAATTCAATCAATAAATCACTTCCAAGTAGGATACCTCAAGCCCTTGAGTGGTGAGGTCATGAACTGGCTCACCCTCCCTTATTCACCTGCCCGCAAAATAAGTTCACATTAAGGCTAATTTTAAAATGTTCCCTCTTCTTGTGAATATTTTTCTCTTAGACCTAAATAAACTTATGTTTTTAAAGGAGCTAATTTAAACAGGCTTAATTGAATTAACAAGAAGATTGAGTTTATTAATTACTAAATGCGAGAAGAAACAGCCATTCATGTACACACAGATTAGAAATAAGATGCAAGTGTAAAAAGATAAAAGTAGGAAAGGACGTTGCCAGGGCTGTAAGTTAAACAGTTAGTTTTGAGGTTCCTGGCTTTGTAGTTTGATGAAAACTCTTTTGGTCCGATTCCTTTCAATAGTGACTGACTGGCACCACTAAAAGTGAGGAAAAATCTTTTTCTCTTTCTTTGCTTGCAGGGATTTTTGGATGGCTATTCTCAAAGCTGTGAAACTCACAGCACACCAACTCACACACTAGGATATTCGACTGTTAACACATATATTAATATTGCAATCAGTTTTTAAGCCCTTCGCTGTGTATTCCTGGAAGGCCAAAACAAAAATATTCTACAAGGTGTTCTTTCTGCTAAGGTTTGGACCAGCTCTTTTATTATCTCTTTCTGTAATAATTCTGTTTCTGTTTGAGATTTCCCAGACATTCTACAACACATGGGTCCCACTCATGACTTTGCCAGACAGCAACTGAATTTACATCTGTAGTCATTTTTTGGCTGCAGCTTACTTTCTTAAAAATACACATACACATTTTGGAGTTAGAAGTTAACAATGTCCATGATACTTTAGAGTTTTGATCCATTATCATGACATCACGATCAAGATTTAATGTCATAAATAAGCTAAACAGAACACAAGATTGGACATCTAGGAGAAAATAGGTCTGCTTAAAAGTTAAATACTAAATCTCAAGCAGAACAAATATATACACTATTGTATTCAATGGGTCTTGCAGCCAAAATATCTGAAGTCTCAGAAATGTTTGAACGAGTTCTCTCAGATTTTGCTAATTATTTTATCTGAGAATTTAAATAAACTTATCAAATATGCAAAATTTACCTGTAGAATTAAGCATCCAATACAATTCATAATTTCTGTATTCACTTGTACATATTAATGGATAACTTAGACTATGGAGTTCTGAAAGCAGAATGAACAAGAGACATAACTATTGTTGGAATTATTAATGAGTCCTTGTCAAATTAATTACAGCCTGAGGAAGATTTGTCTTGGAGAAAGTACTTCAAATTGTGCAGGAAGCAATCATCAGAAAGACTCATGGCCAAATCCTGAGAGGAGAAGGTCAATTTTACCTCAGGAGATGAACAGAACCTATCCAGTTTAAGAGATACAAACACTTTGCAGATATAGATGACAAGCCAACACAAAGAAGAGAAACACCAGATATTAAAAGTCAGTGACAGTGCTATATAACAAACAGAGCTTCGCAAGCAGTAGCAAAGCAAAGCTATGAATTCTGTCCAAGTATAAATAACTTCCAGAAGATGTGTAGAGGTAGGAACAGTTTCAGAGCAGCAAAAAGCCAAATGCTTAGTCACACAAAGTGTTTAATGTGCTAGAACCTCTGCCTTTAGAAAAAATGTTAACATTGGACAACATGTCTCCATTAGAAAACACACGTGAGGAATTCCAAAATGAAATTGATGATCCAATCAATTTGAATTTGACAGAACTTCTGTATGTCCAGTGGATATTCCATTAATGATATAACCACGAGTGTCATTGTTCTCTCTGATCAAAAGCATGGCTGAAGAAGCAGGCATTACAGCCTGCAGAAAATAAATTTCATGGCACAGGTGGAATTTCATGGCACAGCAAAGGTCTGTTACAGATAATGATGCAACATAAATAGCGTAAGTATGTTGAAATGTCTCTGTAATTTGCAATCAACACTTCTCACTTATAAGCCTGCACACAAGTCTTGGCCTTAACATCCTTTCAGTAGCAGAAGGAATTCACTGAATGAATTTCGAGAAGGAAATTAATTCAGAAACAAACCATTGTTAGCTAACCAATCAAGGTGCAATCCATAAAAAAAAAGTCATTGTATTTTCCGTTGCAGGAATTGTGGAAATGTTCTCATTCCTACCATCATAATCATAGAGTCATAGAGATATACAGCACAGAAACAGACCCTTTGGTCCAACTGGTCCATGCTGACCAGACATCCTAAAATTAATCTAGTCCCATTTGTCAGCACTTGGCCCATATCCCTCTAAACCCTTCCTAGTCGTATACTGATTCAGATGCCTTTTAAATGTTGTAATTCAGAAGATCAGAATTAGGAAAGCTCACTAGAAAGATCAAATACTGAGAACAAGAATGAGCAGTACAATCAACTTGAGCTCAATGACAAATCACTGACCAGAATTGTTCAGACAGTAAAGCAGAGATTAAAAGTCTTACAGATAAGGTAACATACAAAATGTCAGGTTTAGCAGCAACAACATCCTCGAAGAAGCATGCCCAAGAAACAGACAATCCTCCAACAGATAAATGATTTACAGAGAATCAGAAACAAGATCAAAATCTTCAAGGCAGAAACCTACTAATCTTCCAACTCTACTCGACCACAAGCATCATGGGATAACTGGCTATGATCTGGAATGTTGGAAGGGTGACAAAGCAGATTCAATCATAACTTCCAGAAAGGAACTGGGTAAGTATTTGAAGGGAAGAATTTTCCAGGGTTGTGGAGGAAGTGGGACAATGGCGCTAGTTTGAATTAGAACAGTTATGAAAGGCTGAGTGGTCTACTTCTCTGCTATGCCATTCACAATCCTAAATGGTGCACTTTTATCACAACCATCTAGCTCGACCTAAACTGACTATAATATGAAGACATACTCCTCCGATTCTTTCTTCATTGTAAAGGCAGACTAGTTCCAATCAATACTTTAGGAGTAATTCTCAATTTACTAGAAGAAGATAAAACTGGGTTTGCAGTTTGGGGTATAGTCTGGAAACTATCTAATTCATGATACACTTTTAAGCTCCCCACCACCTTCCATTGTCACCAACTGCATGACAAATGATAGAATCTTCCGCCTGTGTTGTAATTTACACAAAATCCCATTGTGCCTTGTCATATCTGTGATCACTGACCAGGGCATAAATATTTTGAAAATAGGGCTTTTCTTGAGATGTTTGGGGGATACTTGGTGATGTTAGCAGGTTCCTTTTGATTTTTAGATCTCCTTTTTAAATCTCACTAACTTATTTATCAGGTGATGCACTCCCATAGTAACAATACCTTCCGCGTTTGTGTTGATGTATGTGATATCTGGACTCACTTGAAAGCAGAATTGGAAGAAATCTTTAATAATTACCAGTCCTCCATTATGCTTAAAGCCTCAATACACAAAGAAAGTATTAATTTCTGAGACACCACACTTCACAACAAGCATACATTGAAGAGGATTTTTTCTTCAAAACAACTGACATGCTCTACGATTCACTTTTCAAGGAATTATTATTTCAGTCATCACACATTTTCCTAGCTCCCAGTTAGGGAGGTATTTCTAAATTGACAGGTATAAACTGTTCACCCCCCCACCTTCTGGCAGCTTCCATCTCTCCTCCCACCCCCCTAACTGTGCAAGGTCTCTACTTCCAATCCACCCTCTACCCCTTTCCCATCAACCTTGCAGTCTTCTCTCTCACCAATCCCCTTGCAACTTCTCCTTTTCTCTATCCCCTTGCAGCCTTCCTTCTCTCCCTACCCTGTTTGCAGCCTCTCCATCTCCTTCACCCACCTCAATGACTTCCCCTCTCCCCGACTCCCTTACAGTTCTTCCTTCACCCCATTATGGCCACCTCCCTTTGAGCTTCTTTCTTACCCTCCGTGCCACAGAGATTCTTTCTCCGCCCTCGCCCTCCCTGGAGTCTGTTACTTTGCCCACCCAGCCCTGGCACATAGCACTCTTCCGGATGATTACCCACCCCCTCACTCAGCAAAAGATCACTGGAGGCTCACTCACTTGCTCTTTCATTCTTGCCTACGGTGCTTTTTTAATCACAGGCTGCTTCTCTCCTATCAGCAGCAGTGAATGCAGAAGACAAGCCGTCTGTGATTGGAAGAGCAGCTCCTCATAGATTCTATCTATTCTCCTCATGGAGGGGTCTTTTACCAATCTGGCCACCCCCGCGATCGAGTATTCTCAGATATTTTTTGGTCTTACCCATGTATTTTGAGCACTGTCATTGACTTACTTTGGTTCCCAGCCAAGCAATTACTAATCCTTGTCTTGAAATTCCTTCATGGCATGACCCGTCCCTACCTCTGTAACTTGCTCCAGCCTCCCAACCTCTGAGATATCTAAGCTGCACTCATTCTGGCCTCTTGAGCAAACCCCCACTTCTATTTGCTTCATCACAATAGCCTTCTGTTGCTTAATCTTCAAGAGACGGAATTTGCTCGCTATACCTCTCCAGCTCTCCAACTCACTTTCATCCTTTAAGAAACTCATAAAAGACACTTCTTTAAGCATCTCTCTTTGACCAGGTTTTGGTCATCCGGCTAGATGACTCCAGATATGGTTTAGTGCCATTTTAAGTTTTGTAAAGCTCTGGTGAAGTACTGTGGGACTTTTCATTATGTTAAGAGATACTATGCAAATATTAGTTGCTGCTGGATCTTCCCTTGAAAGTATCCTTTCTACCAGTGAATTGTATAGCAACCCAGTGCATAAAATAAATTCTTCTCATCTCCCCATCTTGCCAATTCTTTAAATCTGTATCCTCCAGGATACTGCCACCTCTACCATGGAGTCAGCTTCTCTCTATTTATTCTGATTCTTGGTTTTGTATTTCATCAAATTTTTGATTAACCTTCTATGCTTTCAGGAGAACACATTCAGCTTCACTATTCCCTCCATATTGTTGGAAGTCCTTCAGACACTGGTACCATTCCATTAAAATTGGTCCTTAGTCTTCTGACCTCTAAGAAGAGCCTGAACGCAAACATAATGTGAATAGGAAGTTAATTATTCTAAAAAGATATCTGGAATAAAGCCAATGGTAGCTTATGATTGCCTTATGTCTGCTATTGATTTTTCATGAATTTATGGGCTCCAATGAAAATGTCTTGCTCACTCTTAAAAACCAGATGACACCAGTTTAAGATAATTGACAAGAGAACAAAAAGTAACAGAGGAAGAAAGATTGTTGATCGTGAGTGGTTAGGATCTGCACTGTGGTGGAGGCAGATTCAGTTGTGGTTTTCAAACGGAATTAGATTAAACAAAGACATAGCAAAATTACAGGGAAATGGCATAAGAGCTGGGACATGTTGCTCATGCAGACAGCTAACAGGAAATGATGGATCAAATGGCTTCTTTCTGTGTGTTAATTATTCTATGATTGATGTACTGTGTTTAGGCTGGACAAATTTAATTGTTCCATCCCAAAGCCCATTAATAGGCAATGAGTGGCTTCCATACTCAACATGGGTACACACCTACTTGCTCACATCAATCTTGCCATCTTCCAAAAGGGATCGAAAAACAGCAGAAGAACCCGTGAATGTTCAGTGCAGGAGAAGAAACATCTAGGAAATTCCTCTCAGCTTCTTAGGCAATATAAATCCATCTCAGGAGATCAATTGTAAAGCAGATATTTTAACAACCTTTCACAAAATGTGACCTTCTTCCTTCTTAGGATATGATCCAAAATTCTGTCAAAGACACAGTCAGCATATGATAAAGTAATTTGTCCCATATGTGTACCAATCTCTGGGAAATGAAAGACCCTCTGACATTGAACCCAGGCTTATCTTTATGTACCAACAGTTTATATGCAACCTTCTCAACATATCTAATTAAAAGGGCCTCTCAAGACAAGCACAAATTCAAAATTCTTTTCATGTCATTATCAAATCACTCCAAAGGGAAATGGGCTGAATAGCCTACTCTTGTTGCTGTGTCAAAGGTGGGGGTCCAAACTTTAAATCCATTAACTAAGGTCTTTTATACTGAGAATAGCTAAGATTTTTACTTTAAGGAGTGTCCTCAACATCATACTTTGAACCGATTCCAGACATTTCGAAAGTAGCACCTATATGAGAGAATCAAAACTACGTGTAGGTATTCAAACATGGCCTAACCACGGGTCATACAAGAATAGATTGCAGCACTTTGTTTAGTTTGATTTAAGCACCTTTTTAACATGATAACTTTAGCTATGATGTTGTGGCACTGATCATCAACCTTAGAGAGTATTGTACTGAGTAGGTCACAGCAACAAACAAAAACAGGAAAAATCTGATCTTACACAATTCTGAGCTGGTTTCATGGCAAGGACATTGGACTGGGCAGAATCAATATACTTTTAAATAAGGAAGGAATTAAAAGAGAAAGGAAAGCAAGTGAGAAAGAGTCACAGAGAAAGAAGATGAATTAAATCCTTTAGAGAAAGAGACAGAAAGAAAGAGTTGCAGTTTGATAGTTCAAAACTTCAGGATCCCAAATGCTTCACAGTTAATAAAATGTAATGCTGATTGGAAAATAGAAAAGACAGCAACCAACTTACACATGACTAGGTCCTACAATCAGCACTGAGATAATAGCCAGGAGATATATTTTTAGTAATGCTGGTTAATTAATAAATAATGGTCTGTGTCTGAGACAGAATGTGTTTACTAATTGTAATCAGTATATTTGCACGTAAAAGAAGTCTGCTTTCTTATCCCCAGCATTAAGCTTTTGTGTTTTTCATTTTGTATTGGGATGTGAGCATTGCTGGCTAGTCTCGTATTAATTACATCACTAGCTGCCTTCTTGAACAGCAAAGTGCTGTGGGTAGACTCATTTGGGACCCATTAATGCCATTAAATGAGAAATTCCAGGAATTTTACCTAAAGACACAAAAGGAACAGCAATATATTTCCACTGACAATGGTGAGTGGCTGGGATTGAGACTTATGGGTGATGGTGTCAATACAATAATACAATACAATATTTCACCATTGCATCTGCTGCTCTTGACCCTCTAAACAGAAGTGGCTGAGTTTGCAAGGTGCTACCGTGTGGAGCATTGGTGAATTTCTGCAGTTCATCTTGCAGATGGTACACACTGCTGCTACTGGACGTCAGTGCTGTAAGGAGTGGATATTTGTAGACATTCAAAGTTTGGGAGAAGGTTTGTAGCTCGGGTGCTCGTTGTTGTGTTTCTGTTCACCGAGCTAGGAATTTGTGTTGCTGACGTTTCATCCCCTGTCTAGGTGACATCCTCAGTGCTTGGGAGCCTCCTGTGGAGCACTTCTGTGATCTTTCCTCCGGCATTTATAGTGGTTTGAATCTGCCGCTTCCGGTTGTCAGTTCCAGCTGTCCGTTGCAGTGGTCGGTATATTGGGTCCAGGTCCATCCACAGATTCAATCAATAAGCACATCGACCTGGACCCACTATACCGATCACTGCAACGGACAGCTGGAACTGACAACCGGAAGCAGCAGATTCAAACCACTATAAATGCCGGAGGAAAAATCACAGAAGTGCTTCACAGGAGGCTCCCAAGCACTGAGGATATCACCTAGACAGGGACGAAACGTCTGCAACACAAATTCCCAGCTCGGCGAACAGAACCACAACATTTGTAGACATTGTTCCAATCAAGTTGGCTACTTTGTCCTGGATGGTGTCAAGTTTCTGGAGTGTTGTTGGAGCTGTAGTTGTCCGATAAGTGGGGGATATTCCATCACACTCCTGACTTGTGACCCTGGTAGATAGTGGACAGACTTAAGAGAATCAAGAGATGAGTTGCTTGCTTCAGTATGTCTGGCCTCTAACCTGGTCTTATAGCCATTGTATTTATGTGGCTTGTCCAGTTCAGTTTCTAAATAATTAATATTAAAATAAATTTTTACATTTTTCCAGCAATAAGCTTTTCAAAAGTTCAAAAATAATCAATATTTATTATCACACATTTACCTCTAGTTTAATATGGCACAAACTCATCTGAAACCACAATGATCAAATATAGGTGAAGGTATAGATTGTTAGAGCATTGAACAGGTCAATTATGAAATAGTTATAACTATGTAATTGTCTGGGCTCTTGGGTGCACTGGTAATTTTTGAAGGCCCAAGTTCAGGTCCAATGGTGTGTTTTGTTTAATCTAAAATTGTCAATAAAATAATGGAACAAAGTAATATGGTAGGAATATAAAACCTGTAGTTGTCTTGTGGTATTGTGTAACGTACCTAGGAGATCTGGTTTCAAGTCCCACTTGTTCTAGAGGTGTGTAACAACACATTTAACACATTGATTAGAAAATATCTGTAATTATCAGTACTTTCCATGGCAGCCCTATTGTTTCTTGGATGGAATTAATGCTTTCACCTTTAAACAAAAATCTTGTGAAATAAAGGATTCTCAGCAGACTGTGAAGATTCTTTAATTAAATGACAGTATGTTGGTTTTCTGGTGGTTTGAAACCAAAAGAGAAAATGCTGGAAAATCTCAGCAGGTCTGGCTGCATCTGTAAGGAGAGAAAAAAAGCTGACGTTTCGAATCTAACTGACCCTTTGTCAAAGCTAAAACCTTTTAGTTTTGACAAAGGGTCAGTTAGACTCGAAATGTCAGCTCTTTTCTCTCCTTACTGATGCTGCCAAACCTGCTGAGATTTTCCAGCATTTTCTCTTTTGGTTTCAGATTCCAGCATCCGCAGTAATTTGCTTTTATTCTGGTGGTTTGAAACTGGAACAGGTTGGGAGTCCTTCTCTCTGTTCAGATCTTCCACTTTCAAACTATTCCTGTATATTAACTTGGCTAATTGGATATCTACCCACATACTTTGATGGCTTTTGGTGATATCTTTTCTGTAAGGTTACTTCTTGCAAATTTTAGAGCAGGCAACAAAAAGGCTTTCCACGTCACCTGATCTCCACAAGCTCAAAGTCCTTTTCTCCCAAAATGGTTGGTGTACATACTGATTCCAGTCATCCTGTTTTGTCAATTGACACCTCTAGATTTATCCAGTCTATTATAGATGAATAAAACTAATCATAACACAATGAAAGATCAATAGGATCCATTCACATCTGTCTTATGTGCAATGAGTTTCAATGTTTCTTTTGTCCAGGGTGAAACAGAAGAGCTGACTAGAATTTTTTTTTAAACTTGATCCATTCTTAAACAAGGGAATGTATGAATTTCCCAGATGCCTGTGAATGTCCATATTTAATGAAGTATTCAACTGAGACTTAGAACTGTTTAAAGCTCAAATGTCAAAGGTCATGTGATTTAGAACAGGCATTTTAATAGTCTCTGTGCACAACTTTAAAAGAATTGATTGAAAGTTCATGATTTTCTGGGATATGGCACCTCTCAGGTGATGTGAAAAGATCCCATGACACTATTTCAAAGAATAGAAGGAAATCTTTACCTATTCTGAATTATGATAAATTGCTTGCTTTTGTACTCCATGTCCCTGACTGTGTCAGTTAAATGGACTACTTTATTATCAAGGAGGCAGAGAATAGAGGAAAACCAAGGATTCATTAGCAAACAGCCTCATCCTACTTTTAAGTTGGAGGAAAGTTAATTGATAAAGCAGCTGAAAATAGCTGGGCTATTAACTCCTTCACAGTCAGCATGCAATTGTGATGATGGCTAATGACAAGCAAAATTGTTGTGAGATAGCTTTAGTGCTGAATAATGTGACCCTGAGTTATTTAGTAGGATACTGGTAAAGTGCATTGTGGGATAACGTGCATTTTGACAGCATGATTTGGCTATAACACCGCTGAAGAACTAGGGAATGGTATTTTGGAGGATGCTTACCTCTGTTGGCAACAGCCCGATTCCAGCATGGATCAGTTCACATACTTCATTCTGCACATGCACGAATGTTCTTGCCGTTCTGCGCTTGCAAGACATCAGTGCCAGTCTTCGTACCATTCTACACATGCACAATGTCAGCTATTAACAGAGCAGCTTTTTGTGAGAGGTACTGTGCAGAGAGCAGCTTTCTTATTTTTTTTAAATATACTGTGCTAAATTTAATTCTGATCCATTAATAAATATGATTTCAACCTTCATTCAGATTGTGCTATATTTTATGTTAGACTTTTGAATGATTTTTGAGTGATCATAAGTGATATTTTTTGCTGATCTACCCCAAACCCCACTTTTCCCAAAAGCCCCATTATTTCTATTAAGCGATTTTCTATGAAGTGAGCTTTTGCTGGAACACAACTATGGTGTTATAGGAGAACTACTTGTATAAGATAGACTGGACCCCTTCTGCATGGCACTGTCAATTCTTGTAGTCTATTGGAAAAGTAAAAATGATTAAATAATAGAACATAGATCAGGACAGCACAGGAATGGGCCCTTTGGCCCATGATGTTGTACCGATCATGACGTCAAATTAAAGTAATCGCTTCTGCCTGCCCCCTTGATCCATATCCTTCCATTCCTTGCATATTCATATGCTTATCTAAAAGTCCCTTAAATGCCCCTATTGTAGCTGCCTCCACCACCATCCTTGCCAGTGCGTTCCAGACTCCTAACACTCTGTGTAAAAACACTTGCCCTTCACATCTCCTTTGAACTTTTCCCCTCTCGCTTTAAAGGCTATGATTCTGACCGTCAACCTTGTCAATGCATCTCAATTTTGTAGAATTCTATCAAGTTTTCTCTCAACATCCTCCACTCCAAAGAAAGCAACCAGAGTATTTTCTAGCCTCTCCTTGCAGCTCATACCCTCTAATTCAGCCAGCATTCTGATAAACCTCTTCTGCACTCTCTCCGAAACCTCTATATCCTTCCTGTAATGTGGTGACCAGAATTGAATGCAATACTCTAAGTGTGACCTAACCAAAATAATGTAAACAGTATGTCTTTTGGTTTGAATTTGAATTCAGTTTGAATGTAATTTGAATTATTGAGAAGTGGCTCCCTGATATTGGAGGGTCAGCAAACAGCATCACACAGTGGGGAGATGTAATTCCTCTTTGTCATCTGAGTTGAGATTCTAAGCTGTGTTCTCCTGTAAAAGATGTTGAAAGCAAGAGCGTCAAACTGCAAAGACCAGAGTAATATTTGGGGGGGGGGGGGGGGGTCTCACTTGGAAGGTTGTAGGTTCAAGTAGGATTCCAGGGGATGAAGCACAAAATGCAGACTGACACTCCCAGTATGATACTGAGGGAATGCTGCACTGCCAAAGGTGCCCTTTTTGGATGAAATGCTAAATTGAGGCCTGTCTACCCTTGCAAGTAGTAATAATTGATTATTTAACACTATTTCAAAAGACACTCCCTTGGTCTCCTGGCCAGAATTTCTCTCCCAATTAATGCTGAAAATGTGTTGCTGGAAGAGCGCAGCAGGTCAGGCAGCATCCAGGGAACAGGAGAATTGACATTTCGGGCACAAGCCCTTCTTCAGGAAAGGATTCCCAAAACGTCGATTCTCCTGTTCCCTGGATGCTGCCTGACCTGCTGCGCTCTTCCAGCAGCACATTTTCAGCTCTGATCTCCAGCATCTGCAGACCTCACTTTCTCCTCTCCAAATTAATATAATATCAAATAAACCTGTTGGACTATAGCCTGGTGTTGTTTGACTTTTGACCTTGTCCACCTCAGTCCAGCACCAGGATCTCCACATTATCAATATAATTACAAGTAGAAGATTTGAATAATTTCATATTGCTTTTTGGGGGAGCTTAGTGAGAGCAGATTGACTGCTCTATTTCCTGCATTACACCAGTGTCAACATTGCAAAAAATACTTCACTGGTTCTGAAAGGTGCAATGTAAGTCTTTCCTGCTAATTAGTTGTTCTTTGATCAGGGTCCCAGTGGGGATAAATGAGCCAAGAATCAGGAAATTTTGGAGTAATGTCAAATCCATTCGAGACAGACTTCCTTGGAATTCATATGCCATGTAATAATATAGCTCATAGATACTTCTAGCTAAAATGCAAATTTGTAGCAAATTCCAGCTCAATTTTTTCTTCACCAATGATAAACCAATCTCCTGGTTTACCATTCCTGATGACAGGCTTATGCTCATAACGTCGACTCTCCTGCTCCTCGGATGCTGCCTGACCAGCTGTGCTTTTCCAGCACCACACTCTCGACTCTGACCACCAGCATCTGCAGGCCTCACTTTCTCCTGGTTTACCATTACCAACATACAAACAAGGAGACTACTCCAACATGTAATAAGACCATGGCTGATCTGAACATAACCTCCCCTCCATACTTCCACCCACCACGATAACCTTCACCACTTTGTTCGACAAGAACCTATCTACTCTGCACCTTTTCAGGAAGAGCTTTCAAAAAATTCACAACACTGTCAGAAAATATTTTGCCTCATTCTGTTTTAAGTGGGTGATTCTCCCTTTACAGGAAACATCCATTCCACATCTACCCTGTCAAAATCTTTCAGGATCTTATATGTTTCAATGAAGCTGTCTCTTACTGATCTCAACTTCAGTGGATACAGGCTTAGCCTGTCCAATCTTTCTATAGGATGATCCATTCATTCTAGGTAGATCTGCTAAATCTTCTCTGAACTATTTGCATCTTTCCTTAAATAAAGTTAAAAATCACACAACACCAGGTTATAGTTCAACAAGTGCTTCCAAATAAATCTGTTGGACTATAACCTGGTTTTGTGTGATTTTTAATTTTGTACACCCCAGTCCAACACAGCAATTCCAAATCATTCCTTAAATAAGGTGAATAACATTGTACACAATACTTGAAATGTGATCTCACCAGTGCCCTTGTAACTAAAGCACAACTTCTCTAGTAATAAAAAACTGGTTGACCACTTTGCCAAACACTGACATTGTTCGTAAACATGACCCCAAATTTCCAGTGGCCTGTCACTTCAACACACCACCACATTCCCGTACTTACATATCTAGATCAGGCCTGTTACAGTGATCCAGTGACAGTCAAACAGGTTTATTTGGAAGTACAAGCTTTCAGAGCACTGCTCCTTCATCAAATGAAAATTTTATTAAGATTTACAAAATCTCCGATTTACTTGTGTGATAGATGCAAGTTAATAGAAATTATTGTCTGAGTTTCAGTAACTAAAAAGTAAGATGAAATCACTGTCATTCTATCAGACTCTCTTTCATTGTCTTTCATTGTAGAGAAGGTCATGAGGGGTCACCATGCCTCAGGCAAAGGGAGAGGTTGAGAAGGAGGGATCTTCCTGGTAACCTCAGCCAATGTCAGAATTGAACCTACACTATTGGTGCACTTTGCATTGCAAATTAGCTGTTCACCTAACTGACTAAAATGACTATTACAAATAAGTAGCTTTTAAGTACAGGTAGAACTATAAACTGTTGACATAGAAGTCGGAATTAAAATTCTAACCACTTTTACAATTGTATATGGACAAGACAAAATTCTGCTGGTGCTCTGAGTGGAGGTAAAAAAACTGAAAGCAGTTTAGTGACCCCAGTCTTCAGGATTTGATTGAGGGGGTTCATTTCGTTTCCCAGACCATTCAATTTTTTTCACTTATGCACCGCAGGCACAAGGTGGGTTGGTTCATCTATTATAACATGTTGGATTTATTCATTAAAAGGAACACTTTTAGCAAATGGTGGGAGAAAATAAACTGGCTTTCTTTGGGCTGGAGTATTCCACTGGGGGGAGGGGGGGGGGGGGGGGGAAGAGAGAGAGAGAGAGAGAGAGAGAGAGACAGAGACACAGTCAGACAGACAGACAGAGAGAAAATGTGAGTGAGTGCCAAGATAGAGATCATCTGCTCTTTTCAGCAGTGCAAAGATGTCTGCCAGTGTTGTTCACACTCATGAGCTATTCAGCTGCTTGGCAACCCCTTTTGAATGATCTGGGAAATGAAATGAACCCCCTCAATCAAATCCTGAAGACTGGGGTCACTAAACTGCTTTCAGTTTTTTTACCTCCACTCAGAACACCAGCAGAATTTTGTCTTGTCCATATACAATTGTAAAAGAGGTTAGAATTTTAATCTGGCACCAGATAGTGTTGTCAAGTTGATGGCTTTTGTCATTCAGACTGGTTAAAACAGGGTAAAAACAATGACTGCAGATGCTGGAAACCAGATTCTAGATTAGAGTGGTGCTGGGAAAGCACAGCAGTTCAGGCAGCATCCGAGGAGCAGGAAAATCGATGATTCGGGCAAAAGCCCTTTATCAGGAATACAGGCAGAGTGCCTGAAGGGTGGAGAGATAAATGAGCGACTGGTCACAACTCCACAAACCAATCAATAACCTGATGCAGGCTGAACCTCATTTTATGGTCAAGATTACAGTAGTGCTGGAAAAGCGCAGCAGGTCTGGCAGCTTCCAAGGAGCAGGAAAATCAATGTTTCGGGCAAAAGCCCTTCATCATGCTTGATGAATGGCTTTTGCCCGAAACGTCGATTTTCCTGCGCCTCGGATGCTGCCTGTCCTGCTGTGCTTTTCCAACACCACTCTAATCTCGACTCTGATCTCCAGCATCTGCAGTCCTCACTTTCGCCTAGTTGATCTGAACTTCACTTTATGCACAGGCCTCTGGAGATAGGCTGTCTCCTCTAATACCTCCTAGGCAAAAGATGAAGGGCTTCTTCTTTCCTGATGAAGGGGTCCTGCCTGAAACATCAATTTTCCTGCTCCTCAGATGCTCTCTCCTATTATACCTTCCCTCACTGGTTGCAAAGCTTGATTCGGAGATGCCGATGTTGGACTGGGGTGTACAAAGTTAAAAATCACACAACACCAGGTTATAGTCCAACAGGTTTAATTGGAAGCACACTAGCTTTCAGAGCGACGCTCCTTCATCCGGTGATTGTGGAGGGCTCGATCGTAACACAGAATTTATAGCAAAAATTTACAGTGTGATGTAACTGTAATTATACATTGAAAAATTGATTGTCTGTTAAGCCTTTCATCTGTTAGAATTCCTTAAAAAAAGGGTTTTGTGATTTACACATGAAAGAAGTGAAACTATCACTGTATTCTAACAGATGAAAGGCTTAACAGACAATCAATTTTTCAATGTATAATTACAGTTACATCACACTGTAAATTTTTGCTATAAATTCTGTGTTACGATCGAGCCCTCCACAATCACCGGATGAAGGAGCGTCGCTCTGAAAGCTAGTGTGCTTCCAATTAAACCTGTTGGACTATAACCTGGTGTTGTGTGATTTTTAACCTGGTTGCAAAGCAACAGTGTAAACATGACATGCAATGAGTTTCAGTAGTTTGCTTTTTAAAAGTACAGCAACTCCTCAGTTATTTGTTGTGAAACAGTCCTTTTCCAAATTCAGTCAAAAATAAAGTAAAATAAAAAGATACAGTCTTTACAGTAATGTACTTTATGTAATTAACTGTCCAAAAGCACTTCACAAAAGTTTGACAAAGCAAAATTAGGCATGGAGACAGTAAAGGAGATATTTTAACAGATAGAATCATAGAGTCAAACAGCACAAAAACAGACCCTTCGGTTCAACCAGTCCATACAACCACAATTCCAAACTAAACTAGTCCCACTGGCCTGCACTTGGCCCATATCCCTCCAAACATTTTTATTCATGTACTTGTCTTTTAAACATTATAAATGTACCCTGAAAAGTTTGGTCAAAGAGCTAGGTTTTAATGGTCACGTTTTAAAAAAAAAGACATGGAAAAGTAGAAAGGTTTAGGGTGGGAATTTCAAAGTTTGAGGTTCAGGCAGCGAAGGTCACAGTTATAAACTGTGATAGGTTTAACATCAGGATGGTTATGAGGCTATAATTAGGAGAGTACACCAGCTTGGAAGGTTGTGGGTCTTAGGAAGGATTATGAGTTAATGACGGGTGAGACCATGGAGGGTATTTGAAAATAGAGTTGAGAATGTTGGAAGAACGTATTGGACAGCAGATCTCATAAAGGTGCAGATGTAACAGAGTTGTTTTTATAGATGAATTCAACTTCCCTAATATTGATTGGAACCTCCTGAGTGCAGATGGTCTGGTTGGAGTTGGTTTTGTCAGGTGTACCCAGGAAAGATTCCTGACTCAATATGTAGATAGAAAAGCGCAGCAGGTCAGGCAGCATCCAAGGAACAGGAGAATCGACGTTTCGGGCATAAGCCCTTCTTCAGGAATTCTGAAGAAGGGCTTATGCCTGAAACGTCGATTCTCCTGTTCCTTGGATGCTGCCTGACCTGCTGCACTTTTCCAGCAACACATTTTCAGCTCTGATCTCCAGCATCTGCAGTCCTCACTTTCTCCTCAATATGTAGATAGGCCAACTAAGGGGGAGGCAATATTGGTTTTGGTGCTAGGCAATGAACTAGGCCAGGTGTCAGGTCTCTTGGTGGGTGAGCATTTCGGTGACAGTGACCACAACTGCTTCACCTTTACTATAGCCATGGGGAGGGATAGAAACGGACAATATGTGAAGGTATTAATTGGGGGAGAGGAAATTATACTTCTATTAGACAGGAGCTGTGGAGTATAAATTGGGAACAATTGTTCCACGGGAAGAGCACAACAGAAATGTGGAGGCTGTTTAAGGAGAACTTGTGCTGAAAATGTGTTGCTGGAAAAGCGCAGCAGGTCAGGCAGCATCCAAGGAACAGGAGAATCGACATTTCGGGCATAAGCCCTTCTTCAGGAATGTGGAAAGCGTGTCCAGCAGGCTAAGATAAAAGGTAGGGAGGAGGGACTTGGGGGAGGGGCTTTGGAAATGCGATAGGTGGAGGGAGGTCAAAGTGAGGGTGATAGGCCGGAGTGGGGTGGGGGCGGAGAGGTCAGGAAGAAGATTGCAGGTTAGGAAGGCGGTGCTGAGTTTCAGAGAACACCTCTGGTACACCAGGACCAACCAACCCAACCACCCCGTAGCCCAACACTTTAACTCCCCCTCCCACTCCACCAAGGACATGCAGGTCCTTGGACTACTCCATCGCCAGACCACAACAACGCGACAGTTGGAGGAAGAGCGCCTCATCTTCTGCCTGGGAACCCTCCAACCACAAGGGATGAACTCAGATTTCTCCAGTTTCCTCATTTCCCCTCCCCCCACCTTGTCTCAGTCAAATCCCTCAAACTCAGCACTGCCTTCCTAACCTGCAATCTTCTTCCTGACCTCTCCGCCTCCTGAAGAAGGGCTTATGCCCAAAATGTCGATTCTCTTGTTCCTTGGATGCTGCCTGACCTGCTACGCTTTTCCAGCAACACATTTTCAGCTCTGATCTCCAGCATCTGCAGTCCTCACTTTCTCCTAAGGAGGACTTGTTGCAAGTGTTGGGTAATTTTGTCCCACTGAGACAGGCAAGGAATGGTAAGGTGAAAGAGCCTTGGATGACAAGAGGAGCTTCTCATCAAGAGGAAGAAGGAGGCTTACTTAAGGTTGAGGAAGCAAGGATCAGAGGATTATAGGGTAACTAGGAAAGAACTCAAAAATGGACTGAGGAGAGCTCGGAGGGGGCACGAAAAAGCCTTGGTGGGAAGGATTAAGGAAAACCCAAACGCGTTCTATACTTACATGAGGAATAACAGAATGATCAGAGAGAGGGTAGGGCCAATCAGAGATAGTGGAGGGAACTTGTGCCTGGAGTGTGAAGAGGTAGGGAAGGCCCTAAATGAGATTTTTGCTTCAGTATTCACTAGACAGAGGGGCCTTATTGATCGTAAGAACATCGTGGAGCAGGTTAATGGGCTTGAACAGATTGATATAAAGAAAGTGAATGTGTTGCAATTCTGGGAAGCATAAAGATAGATAGGTCCCCAGGGCTGGACCAAATGTATCCAAGGTTACTATGGGAAGCGAGGAGTGAGATTGCTGCGCCTCTGGCGATGATCTTTGCATCCTCACTCTCCATGGGAGTAGTACCGGATGATTGGAGGGAGATGAATGTTGTTCTGCTATTCAAGAAAGGGAAAAGGGAAATCCCTAAGAATTACAGACCAGTGAGTCTTATGTCTGTGGTAAGAAAGGTACTGGAAAGAATTCGGAGAGATAGGATTTATGACAACAGAGGAACGAGATGGGCAGGCACTATTTTGTTCGGATAATTGAATATTCGGTTAATCGATTCAATGCCTCTCCTCTGGGGATCAAAGTTTTCAGTTAAGTCCGCTCCCTGTTCAGGAGAGGAGACTGTAGCACACACGCGCAAGCCCCGCCCTCTGCCTGCCTCCAACCCCACCCCCCTGTACGCCCCTGCCCCGTCAGCCTCCCTCCGGCAGCCGGACTGTACACCAACAGTAGGACTGCTGCTGCCTTTGTGGGTTAAGTCTCCAAATAGTGCACGCACACACAATGTTTTGACAACTTCCCACTCTGCCCTGTGCAGGACAATGTCAGAGAGAATATCTGGGGCAGGGGAGTTTAGGGTTCACCCCTGTGTAAAACTCCAGGGAAAGTGTGGGGAAGGAGGGAGAGTGGGTGAGAGGTCAGTCATTTGGAGACGGTGCCTGGGCTCCCATCGATGTCTAGGACTGTTCTTGGCAGCATTTCAGTGAGCCTTGATCGTTTTTAAACATTGTAAACAAAAGGCGGGATCAGGGTTGAAACAGCTCTTTGATGTAATGTTTCTATCAGGACATCTAGATCTCCTTCGGATAATCGAGGAGTGCTATGAGAGGGGTGCTATGGACTAGGCCAGACCATTCAAAACATTCTTGAGTTGGCAACCCAGACCATTACTTTGCAATTTGTTTTGGTAAGTGTACAATGGAAGTTACCCAGAGTAAGGTAGCTAGGTTGACTACCAGGTTTTAAAGCAGACAATATATTCACAAAATTACACAATGAAACATGAAGAGCAGAATAAAGAACCCCTACAGAACTTGGTCTATCCAAACTAGACTTAATTATGCTGTTCCGAATATACACAATAGTCCCACTAAGCAAACTTCCTTAAAAAAAACAGTAAAAACAAAAGGAACAGATGCTTACAGGTCCAAGTTAGAAAGGCAGAAAGAGAGAGCCTGTTCACACAGTCCACAGCTTAAACCCACAACTAGTTTTGGACTATTCAGCTTGAGAGCTGACCACTCCCCTTTCATTACACAGGTTAATTCTAAAACATGACCACTTTGGCCTGAAGTCTCATCTGTTTATATATCAACAAAAGGCCTCTCAAAATCCTTTCCATCTCTGTACCAAACCAGACTGATTGGTGCTTAGCCTGATTTATGACCCCTCTGAAAAAAAATCAAGGACATAGTATCCTTGAGAAAAGGAACAGCTTTTCGAAAAAAGGGACCAGCTTTGTGACAGGGGCAAGATACAAAAGCGACCGAAAGGGCAATTTTTTCATGCAGAGTGGTGCATCTATGCAATGAGCTTCCAGAGAAAGTGATGGAGGCTGGTACAATTGTGACATTTAAAAGGCATCTTGATGGGTGTATGAACAGGAAGGGTTTGGAGGGATATGGGCCAGGTGCTAGCAACTGGAACTATATTAGGGTGAGATACCTGGTTAGCATGGACGGGTTGGACCGAAGGGTCTGTTAGCGTGTTATACATCTCTATGACTCTATATAACGAGACAAGTTAACGAAGGTTGAGCAATGGATGTAGTGTATATGGATTTCATCAAGGCATTCGATAAGGTTCCCCACAGTAGGCTCATTCAGAAAGCTAGGCGATTTGGGATACAAGGAAATTGGCAGGCCGAAAGAAGACAGCGAGTGAAAGTGGATGGAAAGTATTCCACATGAAGGTTGGTGACCAGTGGTGTCCCACAAGGATCGGTTCTTAGGCCTCTGCTCTTTGTAGTTTTTATAAATGACTTGGATGAAGAAGTGGAAGGGTGAGTTAGTGAGTTTGCCGATGACACAAAGGTTGGTGGTGTTGTAGATAGTGTCGAGGGCTTTTGCAGGCTATAACAGGATGCAGAGCTGGGCTGAGAAGCGGCTGATGGAGTTCAACCTGGATAAATGTGAAGTGATTCATTTTGGAAGGTCGAATTTGAACGCTGAATACAGGATAAAGACCGGATTCTTGGCAGTATGGAGGATCAGTAAGATCTAGGGGTCCACATTTATGAATCCCTCAAAGTTGCCACCCAAGGTGAGAGGGTTGTTAAGAAGGTGTATGGTGTTTTTGCTTCAATTAACAGAGGGATTGAATTTAAGAGCCAGAAGGTTTTGCTGCAGCTCTATAAAACCCTTGTTAAACCACATTTGGAAAATTGGGTCCAGTTCTGGTCACCTCATTATAGAAAGGATGTAGATGCTTTAGAGAGAGTACAGAGGAGATTTTCCAGGATTCTGCCTGGATTGGAAGGCTTGTCTAATGGCAAGGGGTTAAGCGAGCTAGGATTTTTCACACTGGAGAGGAGAAGGAAGAGAGGTGACTTGATAGAGGTGTACAAAGTAATGAGAGGCATGGATAAAGTAGATAGCCAGAGACTCTTCCCCAGAGCAGAAATGGATGACATGAGAAGTCATAATTTTAAGATGATTGGAGGAAGGTATAGGGGAGATGTCAGAAGTAGTTTCTCTACACAGAGTGGTGGGTGCATGGAATGCACTGCCAGCGGTGGTAGTAGAGCCAGAGACCTTAGGGACATTTGAGCGACTGCTGGACAAGCACATGGACAGCAATAAATTGAGGGATGTGTGGGTTATCTTGATTGTAGATTAAGATAAATGCTCAGTACAACATTGTGGGCTAAAGGGCCCGTACCATTCTATGTTCTAATGTTAAAACAATGGCATTGCTTGTCTGCAAGATAATGCATGTCTGTTAGCACTGTGGTGATGGGTGAACAGAATCTGGTGCAAGTTAGGCTCTAGACTATGTTTGACACTTTCAGAGTGTAGAGTATGGGAAGATGGCTAGCAATGCATTTGAATAGTCAAGTCTTCAAGTAATAATGGCAACAAATGATGGTTTTGGCAGCAGTTGAGCTGAGACAGGGATAAAGTTATGAAAAGAGAAAAAGATCTTAGTGGTGATGTGAATGTGCGTTCAGAACCTCTTTCAAAGTACTAACATGAATTGCTGCACATCAAAGCCAAAAAGGGTCAACTATTATACATGTATGCTTCAAACATTAGAGAATTCTAACTTGCATCCTGGATGAAACAGTAGGTAAAACTCTAAGTCGCCATAGAGTCTGATGTTTGATTAACAGATCATTGTAAATCTCCAGGCTGAATTACAAGGTAATACAAAAGTGACTTCCAGTATAAACTGCTGGATCAGTTTCCATAAAGTTTTGCAAGCAGATTATTAGAGACCAGTCTTGTTTTCTGGACAGGGCTAGACTTTATTCCAGTTGTTGGAAGGAATGAACACAAGGTGCAGAAAGGGAATGCTAGGATAATGCTAGCCTATCCTTTCCAATCTCCATGGAAATATCCCCTCCAATTGTAACTTGCCATATGATCTTAAAGATAAAACTCTCTGGTATCTGATTGCTACAATTTAATTGCTACTAATAAAAAAACCAAATAATAAACACTGGACACATGACAAGTCATATTTCAACATTGCCAATGGTTGAATGTTTGTAACACATCACACAGCTGGTCTCAAAATGGCCACTGTGCTCATTCTCTCCATAGCTCCTAATGCACAACATGTGGAGCGGGAGTTCAACAATGAACCATCTACAATTTCCTTTTGACATTTACTGTTTTGCATGATTCAGACATGAATGGTGGCAACTTATTAGATGAATTACTTAATTTATTGCCATTTGGTCAGCGTGGCAAATGTTTTACATCAATACCAAGGAAGACAGGAAAAGCTCAAAGATTGTAAGGTAAAAGTGAGAACACGTTAGATTCAATTTTGTGCTTTCACATTCCAAATCAGGATTTTAATGTTTTTTGATAGGTCTAGTAACATATTTGTTGGTAATTTGATAAACAACTAGCCTGAAGCTTGATGCTAATGTTTGTCATCATGCTCCATTTGGCTACATGGAGAATGCACTTTTCTCAGCAACATTACTTTTCATTGCTTTCTTCGGGGGGCATCCATCCAGCAGTCTCTACAAGATACAAACTTCCCAGTGATTATAATTTTTAAATTGACATATATAGTTGCCAACTCTGGTATTTGTGGAGACTTCAAAAGGTGGTTTGCGATCTCAGAACACCTTATTCAGTCAAGCATTCAACATTCCTCCATTTCTAATATTTTTTAATGTCTACAATGTGTACAACAGAAAATACTCTGAAGATTTTATGCTGCTTACAGCAGTGTGTGGAAGGTTAGGCTTTCATTGGTATAGATTCCAGAATTATCCAGGGAGTGTTGGCAATCCTACTTTGAATTAAAACAAAAGTACTTTCCCTGAACAATAGCAAACATGCTGTGGATGCTGGAAAGTACTCAGAAGGCCTGGCAGTATCGGTGGAGTGGAAAACAGAGTTAACATTTAAGTTCTATGATCATTCAGCAGAAAGAAAGGATATAAATCTGAATTCTTTAACTCACTTTCTCTCGCCACACATTGCCCAATCCACTGACGGTTTCCAGCATTTTCTGATTTTACTAATGCATTTCCTGCTGTGGTCTGTGTCACTGGCTTATGTGGGAAATGGACCACACGGTGCATTTGCTAATCACAGTCAGATATGAGAAAGAGGCAACCATAAGTTAATTGGCTTGAGAACAAACAGCACGGATCCCAGTACTTGAGCCCTGAACAGGATCTAACCCAATGCCTGCATGGATATTGACTGAGCACATTCATCAAATGAAGAGAGAGAGTTTAAAACAGTTGAATGTCTGCTCACATAGCCAGCATAACCTTAATAGAGATCAAGACCTTTGGACAGGATGGAAGAAATTTGGATAAACAAGTATACTTTTTTTAAAAAAGTGGATTTCCCAAAAGGTCTTTTGGAAATACTTCTGAGTTATACAAAAATAACTCATCACAAAGGTGACTGATGCCAAAGACGTGACTTTTGAGATATTTGGAAATGGTCATGCACCTTTTGACAAAGTAAGAGTGAACAACTCAATGTTAAACTTCAGGTGTGGTTACACATGGTTGGAATTTATTGTGTAGTTGGTTGCAAGTACTTTAAAAAACCGAACAAACCGATTTCTATGTTGAATGGTCACTGTGCCAGACTATTGTATACTTTTAAACAGCAGCGAAAAAATATCATACCAGCTCTGGATTGCAGCACAGTCAAGTGACAAGCCAGTCTCCTTGGGTAGTTAAGCACTAATTCATCTTAAAAGGAATATCAGACATTCCTGTAATGATGTCTCAATATCAAAATGTTACAAAACTATTTTAGTTCACATTCACCTCAGCATCACGAACACTATTACCTGTGGCAAGTCAAAGAGACATCGCAGGTGAGTTGTGGCTCTTATCATCTGAGCAACATTAACTAATTTGGCAATGAGGTAATTGATACAGGGCCTACTTGGACAGTCTATAATTGACCACTCTGGTTACAAGCTTACAGAGGGTCATAGTTCACGCACTTTTCCGTGCAGTCCCAGAAGTGGAAAATGTGAGTTTCTGAAAGTCTTTTTAAAAAAATAAACATTTTAAATTTACATGTATGTTGGCCATGTGCCAGGTTGATTAATTGCACCTGAATCCTGCCAATTCCAAAGATGTTACCCCATGCCTACCAATGATGCAAGTTAGGCATTTATCAATAATAAATATTTGTGTGGTTATTTTGAATCATTCTCTCATGAGATGATGGTATTTTTGGTTAAGCCAGCATTTGTCTATCCCTAAATTCCTTTGAGAACCACCTTCTGAATGCTGCAGTCAGTCAAGTGCAGGAACACCCACAGACTCAGACAGTGAGGGAAAGAAGGGGATCTTGGGGTTGGGATTAGATTTCTGTCCCATAGATGGGCGATAAGTCACAAATAAATTTCTGCACCTAATAGCTAACAATTTAACTGAGACATTCTGTGTTATACATTCATTTAACGAGTTCCAAATTGGGCTAAAATCAGGCATCAAGATTATAAATAATCATCTTGAATGACAAGGCAGTGTGTAGCTCGTTCTCCTCTCATCGTTGAACAGGAAAAGGCCATTCAGCCCTTCAAGCCTGTTCCACCATTCAATTAGATCATAGTTGATCGGAGGCCTAACTCCATGTACCTGACTTTGGACTTTTACATTTGCATAACAAAAATTTATCTGCATCAGTATTAAAATTAACTGATATAGAATGAACTTCTGATTGTTCCAAACCTCTGTCAGCCATTGTGTACACACATGCTTCCTAACAACTCTCCTGAACTGTTTGGCTGTAAATTTTCAGACTCTGCTTCTTACTTCTAGAATCCTCAACCAGTAGAAATAGTTTATCTTTATCTACCTTGTCTTTTCTTGTTAATTTCTTGAAGATTTCAATCAGATTATGCTTAAACATTCTATATTCTAGAGAAAAATGGGCCTAGTTTGCATTCTTTCTCCTCCTGACTTAACCTCTGAAGTGCAGGTACCATTCTTTTAAACCTAAGCTATACTCTGTCTATTGCCAATATATCCTTCCTAAGGTGGGTTTGTACCAGTTTGGGCTGATGGGATGGAATCTTTCCTCACTCTCAATCATTACTTAGGAATGAACCTGAGCAGGCCGCCTCCAGATCCTGGCAATCATGACTCCAAAAGCATTATTTCAGGACTGATTCACTCAATCTTATTCACAGGATGTCGGAATGAGAACAAAAAAAAAGTTCAAAATGACAAAGGTATCACTCTTCTAAGCTTTGGTAAAAGGAATTTTTGCTTATGGCAAAGTCAGTCATTTTTTCTTCTTCTTCTCGACTCCACTGCACCAAAGCTTGAAGACTTGATATTGACAATAATAAGCACAAGAAAGGTACCATATAGTGAAATATAACAACTTTACTTATGTGTTTTCCCTTGTAATTGAAGGAAAGACGTCTTGAGGGAAGTTAATTCCGTGACTGGACAACTTGAGTATAGGTGCTTGTTGTTGAAGAGCATGGTTCATGATTTTGAGGGATCCCCTGGGGAAAATTCAGGCGATTCCACTCCAGGACGATTCCTTTCAGCTTCATCCTCATCCTCACTAGCACAGTCAATAATGATCTTCTGTTCCACTCTTTCTTTCACATACGCTTCACGTATCCTCTCCAGCTCGCTTAGCTCAGCTTTGAGTTTCTCCAGGTGCAACATCCGACGGTTTCGAAGCAGCTTCAAGGGAAACGGGTTCATTTCAACAAATGCAATGTTCATGAGCTTCCTGTGGAACATGAAATAATTATTGACCATTTGTGATTCTCAAGAAGAACTTGCAGCGTAAACAACCTGAGGTGTCCAAAAACATTTTACTTCCAATGACGTATCAGGAAACTCGGCAACTAGTTTGCACCTAACAAGTTCCCATAAATCATGATCAGGACTAAGTACATTGTCTTTGTCACATAGTCTGGGAGAATACCTGTTGCTCCAGTCAATCAGGGTGAACCCTCTGGGGTTTTTCTTTAAAAGTAATGCAGTGGAGATCTTTTACATCCACACTAGGAGAGGAGAGATGTCTCATTCTCAAGACACCACCTCTGATAGTGCAGTGCTCCCTTCTATAGGAGAATCAACCTAGATTTTGTACTCACATCTTTGCAGTTAGAAGTCCAAACCTTCTAGACTCAAAGACAGGTTAGTGACCCGCTGAGTCTGGGCTAACACATAAATATCAAGGGTAATACATATACAGAAGAGAGAGCAAACTCAGAACAGAGAAATGCAGGCCTGCAGTGCACCTTGGTAGAAATTGGATGGTGCATATTCTCAACCACATTGAGAGTTTCAATCGAGATTGAGAGATTTCCAATTAGTGATAGCAACAGCATGTTATAAATATCTCTTGAGAGAAATACTAATGCCATTATTATTAAGAGTAACTGTTTTCTAAACTACCAATTATTTTATTAAAGTCTAAGTAGGTCAGATCTTACCTTCCCTCAGAAATGTTTTGTGTCAAGTATCTAAGGTAATCATAAATCGCCAGGTTGTCATTAAGCTTCAAAATTTCTTCCTCATTGTATTTGAAAATTGCTAGTGCATAACGAAATATAACCTGGAAAACAAGAGGTATAATGCTGAAGTCTCAATCATTCTGTCCCTATCACCTTCATAGAAGGTCAGATGCCCAACAAGTTTTCCTCTTTACATACATTCATCCAATTCTCCCTTTAAAAGTTTAAGGTTTTTGCCACCACTCGAGGGAGTGTATTCCATAGGTTATTTGACTGCATCAAAAAGAATTGTCCATCTGCTTGTCCTCACTCTTTTGCCAATTATCTAAAATCAGTGTCCTCTCTCTCCACCCATCAGCTGCCAGTTTGCCCACACAAACCTTGCCCAAGATGTTCTCACTTTTATTCAATTGTCCACACTTCCAACACTTGATATTAGCAGCTAGCACAAGCATAATGGGTCAAATAGCCTCCTTCTGTGCTGTATTATTGTGATATTTTGGTTGACTCGCTTTGCATAAGCTATTGGATACCAGAGCATATTGCAATGTTCTGTCTTGTTCAAATCATGTATCATTAGTGATAACTTCCAGGAAAGAAACTCATAACTTCATCCATGGGCCTTATGTGAGTGAGCGTGAGAGAGCGAGAGAAAGCTGCTAACTGCATGAAGAACTTTTACCCTTGTCATCATTGCTTCTACGAACATAGGAATAGGAATAGACCATTCAGCCCTTGAAGTGCTGTACCATTTAATATAATTAACCTTTAGGATTTGCTCATAGAGGAGCAACACTCATTTCAATTATCGGTTTCCTTTTTAAAAAAAACTTATGGAAACTCTTAACATCTATTTTTATATTTCTAACTAGTTTTCTCGTATACCCTCACATTTTTCTCTATATATTTTATTTTAGTCATTCATTGCTAGTTCTTAAATTCTGACCAGTTTTCTTTCTTGTTTTTTGCAATTTAATACTATCCTCAACTTGTTTAGTCACCCATTCAGCCTTCTCAAAGAGACTTTCTTTTTCACTGGGCTAAAACTTTGCTGAGAGTTATTAAATATCTCCTTTAAAAGTCTGCCACTGCATATAACTGTCCCACCTTTTAATTTAGTTTCTCAGTTCACTTTAGCCATTTTGCCATCATATCCTTATGTTCCTTCACTTAGATTTAAAACACTAATCTTTGACTCTCACTTCTCACCTTCACTCTGAACATGGAATTATAATCACATGATTACAATAAAGGAACATCTAGGCTATGGCATTATTATTGATTCGGTTTCACTGCATATTACTGAGTCTTTAATACCCTGTCTCCTGGTTATTCCAGCATGTATTACTCTGAGAAATTGTTTCAAAATTACATATCGTTTTTCACGCTGCTTTGTCACTCTGATTTGCCCAATCTACATGAAACGGGCAGCAGTCTCTCAGTGGTTAACACTGCTGCCTCACAGCGCCAGGGACCCAGGTTCAATTCTGGCCTCAGGTGACTGTCTGTGTGGAGTTTGCACATTCTCCATGTGTCTGCGTGGGTTTCCACTGAGTGCTCCAATTTCCTCCCACAGTCCAAAGATGTGCAGGGCAGGTGAATTAGCCATGCTAAATTGCCTATAGTGTTCATGTAGGTTAGGTGCATTAGTGAGGGGAAATATAGAGTAATAGGAGAGGGGAATGGGTCTGGGTGAGGTACTCTTTGGAGGGTCAGTGTGGACTTGTTAGGCCAAATAGCCTGTTTCCAGATTATAGGGATTCTATTCTATATCAAAATTAGAGCCACTCAATTATTGCAGTCCCTTTCTTACATTATTTGTCCCATTCATTTCTTCCTGTATACTCTGTCCTGCAGTGCAAATACGGTTGGGGAGCTTATAAACTACTCCAACAAGTAGCTTCTTAACTTTCTATGTCTTGCCAATCTGATATTACATCCTGCTCTTTCAAGCCAAGATCATCGTGGTTTCGGTGAAGACAGGCCTAACAGCAGTGCCCCCACTTTCCCCAGTAATGATGCCAGTGCCCCATGAACTGAAAACCATTTCTTTCACATCAGCTTCATCTAATATCCTTTACCCTATTTCTGCCATTGACTTCAACTGTGTGCTCTCTGGTTCTCAATCCTTTTAATAGAAAGTTTATCCACATCCATTCTCTCCAGGTTCCTCGTGATTTTCATTACCTCTATCAAATTTCCTCTAAATGTCTCAGAGTCATAGAGATGTACAGCACAGAAATAGGCCCTTCAGTCCAACTCGTCCATGCCAACTTGATATCCTAAATAAATCAAGTCCCATTTGCCAGCACTTGGCCCACATCCCTCTAAGCCCTTTCTATTCACGTATACATCCAGATGCCTTTTAAGTGTTGCAATTGTACCAGCCTCCACCACTTCCTCTGGCAGCTCATTCCATAAACACACCACCCTCTGCGTGAAGACGTTGCCCCTTAGGCCCATTTTACATCTTTCCCTTCTCACCCTAAACCTATGCCCTCTAGTTCTGCATTCTCCCACCGCAGGGAAAAGACCTTGTCTATTTACCCTATCCATGCCCCTCATGACTTTATAAACATCCAATCTAACTACACAATTGAACTTTCCTACCCTTGTAACCAATCCATGGTATTTACACTCTAAAGGTCTTTGAAATGTGCTTTGACAATAGACAATTGGTGCAGGAGTAGGCCATTCTGCCCTTCGAGTCTGCACCACCATTCATTATGATCATGGCTGATCACCCTCAATCAGTATCCTGTTCCTGCCTTATCTCCATAACCCTTGATTCCATTATCCTTGAGAGCACTATCCAACTCTTTCTTAAACGAATCCAGAGACTGGGCCTCCACTGCCTTCTGGGGCAGAGCATTCCACACACCTACCTCTGGGTGAAGAAGTTTCTCCTCATCTCTATCCTAAATGGTCTACCCCGTATTTTTAAGCTGTGTCCTCTGGTTCGGGACTCACCCATCAGCGGAAACATGTTTCCTGCCTCCAGAGTGTCCAATCCTTTAATAATCTTATACATCTCAATCAGATTCCTACAGGATGGAATTGTACTGGACAGAAGGAGGCCATTCAACCCAGTGAGCTCCATTTTATTAAGAGAAAATTTCTGAGATTTACCTCTCAACCTTCCCACAATCTTGTGCTATTAATTTTCTCTAAACGTACGTATTCAATTTCCTTTTGAACATTAGTATGAATCTAAATCCATCATAATATCAGGGAGGGAAAGATTCCAAGTCCTAAGCACTCTGCATAAAGACTTCTCACTTCTGGTTCTTCCGACATATTAAGCTTAACAAAATTAACTCAAGGTGAAACAAAAATAGAAGTTGCTGGAGAAACTCAGCTGGTTGGGCAGCATCTGTCAAGAGAAAGCAGAGTTTACATTTTGGGTCCAGTGACCCTTCTTCAGAACAGATTGTAGCTTGTTAAATATTGGTGCATATGCTGACGATGGGATGGGGGAGGGGAGAGGAATTGTGTGTGTGTGTGTGTGTGTGTGTGTGTGTGTGTGTGTGTGTGTGTGTGTATATATATATATAAAAAAAAGAGAGAGACAGACAGACAGAGACACACACACACACAAAAGCAGTTGGGCAGACAAAGGGACAGGTAATAGCCACCCTGGGAGAATCAATAGCTGCTAACAGGAACAATTAATAAACAACAATAGGTTGGTTGTGGTAGCAGTTCTTGTGATGACAGAGCCTGAGGTGTGGAGGTGGGTAGAGGACATGGAAGAAGATGCTAAGGCTGGATTGCATCAAACTACTGATACCATGTTGGAAAGGATTTCCACTTTAGGCAGAGGTAAGGCTCTATCTTAGTTAAACAGAGGAGCTATATTACATAATATTTAGTAATTAATTATATCAAAGAAACATGATTGTCTCCGATGAGGAAATCATGCCCAAATCAAATATACCTTGCTATTTAACTGAATGCTGTTAACAGCAGGAACTATCACTGAAGAATTCATTGCAATGCTGGGAGAACACATACAGCACTGGTTAGCTCCTCCCAGGAGCAATCCTGGGAGCTGATCTTCTAATGTCAGTTAACTTTTTTGAGTACTAACTGCCTTATACAACAAGCCCCCAGTCCTCGTCACGCTAGAATGGGGAGGGGACCAGTATTGAACTAAGGAGCAAGGTTTAACTAACATGCATTTTGTCTCTGGTGGAACATATTCTGACCTAGTCTTGGTGGAATACATATTGGATTGCCCGCCAGCTTGGTTTTTTTCCCTCATCTGTTAGATTTAGAAAAGATTTGCAAGCCAGAATCAACTCCAGGTCATTACTCCACTCAAGTCACCAATAAATTGAACTGCAACACTAGCTTGAGAACAACACAGCTGATCTTCCTATCTTGTCCTGTGATTTGTTTAGCACCCTGCTTAAGTTTTTTTTCCTGACTGATTCTCAAGACATCTCCTTTCCAATGTTCTCCAGTATTTTATTAATATGCCTACACACCAACGGACTGTATTTTAGTGTCTTCATTTCTGCCCCTATTGGGTAGACTTCCCTTGGAAGAAGACAATTATGATGCCACATTCATGAGATCTATCAGGTGAGGGACAACTGCTGGGTTTCAGAGTTCGGACATGCTGTTTGTAGGGATGGCCAGTTGTAACCTGCACAGAAGGCAGTGTTGCCTGTGGGAATGCCCATCTTTGGTCAATGCAGAGGGACAATGCTGCTTATAAAATAAAAGGTGAGGGTTGAGCCTAGGGTCACCAAATGTCCCCACCTCCTCCCTCTGGTCTTGCTGTCACTGACCCCCCTGGGGAACTTGACTATAAACCTCCCTCCAGCCCAGCGAACATCCATTAAAAGCTTTCTATCACTCAATTTCTTAACCATTTATTTTCCTTTTAGAAATAGTTGATCTTTTTCTAACACCCTTTTATCCTCTTTTTATAAATCCCTGATGTATATTCACATTGCTTCACAACGTAGTATAATTCCAAGCCCTTAAAAGGTACCTTTGTTCCCTCGTAGAGGAATGCATCCCAGACCTTGAGCAGAATGTTACTCTGAAGGCTGTCAACAAAGACAACGAGGAACCAGTTAAACGTGATGTAAGAGAGGTCCACATTATACTGATCGAAGTGGGACATGAGCCTGGGCAGTTTCTCTGACAGGAAGTCCTTAAACACCCTCTGATCAACCTGTAATTACCACAAACACAGAATAAAATGATCATATATCACCATTATCCCAATTTACAAGCCTCGACAAAATGCTGCTTGTTAATGTTCTGTTCCCTTCTGTATACAGATATACTTAAACATTTTTGTTCCAGAAAATGGGTAACAGAGGGACAGAACTCTCAGAAATAATAAACAAATCCAGCACAGACTAACACTGCATAGACGGACATGGAATTTAACGGCACAGAAACAAGATATTCAATCCAACGGGTCCAGATAGCTGTTTATGCTCTACACAGAACTCTTCCCCACCCTACTTTGTCTCAGCCATATTGGCATATCCTACTTTACATTTCTTCTTCTTCCATTTATCCAGTTTCCTTCTAAATTCATCTATGCAATTTATCTCCACTACTCCCTGAGGAAGGGAGTTCTGTCTTTTCACTATTCTCTAGGTAACTACATTTCTCCCAAAAATCCCAATTGGGTTTGTTAATGACCATTCTTTCAGATTTATAGTCCCTAGTATTGGACTTCTTCCATTGGTAGAAAAAGTCTCTGCCCAATTATCAAATCCCTTCAAATTTTAAAAAAAATCTCTAATAGAGTCAGAGTAACCCTTCAAGAGAATAAAGCCCCAGCATGTTCATTTTCTCCTGATAATTGTAACTGATCAGATTAAATATCTCTCCAATATTTCAAATGCAGGGAGTCTTGTTAAGAATAAAACATCAAAACTTCCAGACCAAGCAATAAGTGCAGTTGTTGTCTAATCAGAGATAGTCCTTAATACTAGCTAGTTACTTATTTCATTAACATTTTGGGAGATTGCTCCCTGCAGAACATTGACAGCTCTTCAAAAGTAGCTCAATATATAGAGTGCCTTGACATGTTTGACAGAAAATGTTCCAAATCCCACCATGACAGACATTGGAATTTCAATCAATTAAAATCTTGAATTAGAAATCTAACGATGACTGTGAAACCATTGATAATTACTGTAAAAAATACTCCATGTTAATCACTAATGTCCTCACCTGACCTGCCTACATTTGACTCCAGATTCCACAGCAATATGGTTGACTCTTAACTGAAATGGCTCAGGTGTGTGATTCAGCTAAAAGAGCTAAAAATGTCTCAAATAAAGGAATTAAACCAGATGGACCAACTGGCAATGACAAAGGTACTGTAAATGACATTGGCAAACTCAGCCCTGTCAACCCTGCAACATCCTCCTTTCTAACAACTGGGGCTTAGTGCAAAAATTGGGAGTGTAACAGCCTGACATAGTCATGCTCACAAAATCATATCTTACAGTCAATGCCCCAGAAACTATCACCATTCCTGGATATGTCCCATCTCAGTGGCAGAACAGGTCATCGTGTTGGGTGGCACGATCATGCTCGATAGGAGAGACTTCCAACAAACTTAGCAACTCAAGACTGGTATCCATGAGATGCTGTGGACAATAGCAATCTGCACTCCTTTGATTCAGCATATCCCCACACCTATATAGTTCATTTAGGCTTCTTTTTAGATTTACACATTCTAACTTACACATAACCAGGAGGAAAATGTTAGTTTTAAGCAAGATCAAAAGGGTAGTTTATTCCACAACTGTTGCTAAAAATTACAATACTCAGTAAAAAAAAAAGTGATAATCATTTGATTAAACACCAAGATTAATAGTAGTTACAGGTTACAAAGTTACTATGAAGTTGAGAATAAGATTAGTCTATCATTGCAGCCCTGTTACTGTGCTGAGATCTTCTTTCCAAGCGTGAAGGGATTGAAAATTTGACACTCGAAATCTGCAGCTTCAATAAGTTAAACAGTTGAAGAGTTTTTCTCCCCCTATAGGTGAGCTGACCAGAACTGGTTCTAAAAGAGAGCGAAGGCTCTTTTATTTTGTTTGCAATGGCGTTGTAGGTTAAGATCCTTGGCGGCTTGTTTCAGTGCCATAACCCTCAGCTAGTTTATGTTGTTGGCTCTCCTGATAAGAGCTGAAAATGTGTTCTGGAAAAGCGCAGCAGGTCAGGCAGCATCCAAAGAGCAGGAGAATCGACGTTTCGGGCATGAGCCCTTCTTCAGGAATCATTCCTGAAGAAGGGCTCATGCCCGAAACGTTGATTCTCCTGCTCCTTGGATGCTGCCTGACCTGCTGCGCTTTTCCAGCAACACATTTTCAGCTCTGATCTCCAGCATCTGCAGTCCTCACTTTCTCCTGTTAAGAGCCCATTCTTTGACGCTGTCTTCAGAATTCTTCTATGTTAACCTTTGATTAGTCATTGTATCATAAAACAAAGTTAACTAATTGTAGAGTCCTTCAGTCTCCTGGTTTTCTAAGAAGCTTTGAATTCTCACTTTCTTAGATGGACTCATTACGTTGTCTGAGGTTCATCAAATTTTAAATGGTACCCTTTGTGGTTGATAGTGAGCGAGTACATTGGCATATCTGCCTTTCTGGCTGAAGCGAATCAACAGGGCTAATCAAGTGATCTAGGAACCAGTTTAGTGGATATTGCATCCAATTTAATTGAGATTAGCCTTCTTCATAAAAACATACAATGTACTTACACAATCTTGTCATGTTCCTTCAGAAAGCACCTTAACTCATTCATCCAATCTATCACTTAAAGAACTCACTTCAGGGTTGGATCTTATAAAGAGTGTGTGCACTCTGCATATCAGGTAATGAGTATTTTAATCTGTATTGATACCTCACTAACTTTCTTTACATATTTAAACAAGACGACACATTTCTACAAAAGTCAGATGGTAACAGGATGACAAGATGTTCTGCGTATTTTTTAGCAATGGGTTAAAGGATTATGGGCAGCAGTCTGGAGAGTGGAGTCGAAGCCGAGATGAAATCAGCCATAAACAGATTAAAACGGCAGAGCAGGTTTGAGGGACTCCTGCACCTGGTACTTATGCATTACAAGTGTTAACTATCAGTACTGTGATTAGTTCCAAAAATCCTCATGAAATATTATGAATCTTCTGAACCTTCAGGCATCCTCCTAATTGTATAAGGCAATTTTATTGCAGTCTCATGAAAAGTGGAACCAGGCTGGAGGAGGAAGTGTGAAAGTTAACACAAATCCTTTTATCAGTACTTGGTTTATTTACAGAATGCTGCTTTGCAGATTTCGGTCTCTTACCTACCAAACCATTATCCCAAAAATCTCTCCTTTAATGTGCTCTACTGGTTTAGAAATGCCCTTCACATGTGCAATTTAACTTAATGAACACAACATTAACATCCCTAACAGATGCATCTCCACCCCCAGCCACAAACCATATTCTGGCATTTGTGAGGAACATATGTAATGGATCAGAGGGGGACAGATTCTCACCTGGGAGCCAGTGAGGGTCTTGCTGTAGTAATCCTCTGGCATAATGCAGTCAATTATGGCCACGAGGCACCAGAAAGCATCTTCTTCCTCTCTCAGGATCAACAACGCAATGGCTGCCAGTCTGAAAGAAAGTAATCTCAATAATTTCCCAGTAATTCATCTTTTTTTCTACTGAAAGTGGCCCAGAGTAACAGTGGACAACAACAGTTTCCATTTATATAGCCCCTTTAATGCAGCAATGCTTGCTTCTTGGGAGCATTACCAAGTAAGAGGTTGACACCAAGCCACATTGGGAGCCATCTGTACATTTGATCAAAAGCTTGATCAAACAGGGTTTTAAGAAGCCTCTTATAAAAAGTAAACAGGGAGAGGAGTTTAGGAGTGGAATTCCTGAGCTTAGGACCTCAAGAATGGCAAGCAGAGGATCAGAGTCACTCAAGCGGCCACAATTGGAGTGCAGAGATCACGGAGACCTCAAAGAGACAAGAGAGATTAGGAAGAAGGTAAGGCCATGGTGGAGTTACATGCAGGAAAGAAAATGAAGGCATTGCCAAACCTAGAGTCCATGTAGGTCAGAGTACAGGGAGTGGCACGCAAGCGGGACTTGGTGTGGGTTAGGGCAATGTAGAGGAGCTCGTGTTTATGAAGGATGGAAGAAATGTAACGACAATAATTCAAATCAAACCAAACCAAACTGATGGAATAGTCAAGCCTAGAGGCAAAGACATGTGAACTTCCCTCACTATAATGCACAATTCCCTCATTGTAATGCACAATTCCCTCATTGTAATGCATAATTCCCTCGTTGACTCAGGTGATCTTTTCTTCACAACAAAGAATGGAGATTGAGCTATTCCAGCAAAACCGGCAACTCCTCAGAGGCCTGTGTCCGCACTGTAGGGAATCTAATCTAATCTAAACACATAGTGCCCTCCCAGAAGATGAAACGATATAACCGACCTGATCTGGAAGGATCACATCACCACCTTCACACTTCCTACCCTAGGGCCACCACATTCACTCAGTCTTAAGCAATCCACTGAGTAGGTGCCAGAAAAATAGTGGGTTTCAAGTGTTGCTTTGCTCATTGAATATGTATGACAGGCTGAAACTCGCAGTGCAGCCTTATCAAAAGGTGCCACCCTAAAAGTGAGACATTAAACTGAGAGACAAAAACAAGGGGTTGCTGTAAAAGCTCAGCAGGTCTGGCAGCATCTGAGAAGAAAAATCACAGCTAACGTTTCAGGTCTGGTGACCCTTCCTCAGAGCTGATGGTAGCTAGGAAAATGTCGGTTTATGAGCAGTAGAAAGGTTGTGTTGGGGGGGGGGGGGGGGGAGGCATCAACAATAGGTAGGGATAGAACCCAAAAGGTTAGAGGGTGGTGGATGGTTGCCTTTCAAACTGGAGGCCTGTGACCAGTGGTGTGCCACAAAGATTGGTGCTGGGTCACTGCTTTTTGTAATTTATACACAGAGGAACCTCGAATATCCGAAGGACACAGGTAGGGAGTATTTCATTTAGTTAATCGAATTCTGAATAATCATTCTGAATAAGTTAGCCAAGCATCAGGACCTTGTGGTCTTGCTGGATAATCCAAAATTCGGATAATCGAGGTTCGTCTGTAAATGCATAATTCCCTCATTGTAATGCATAATTCCCTCATAGAACATAGAAGGTAATAGTAAGTTTGCTGACCACACCAAAATTGGAGATTTGGTGGACAGCAAGGAAGGTTACCTCAAAGTACAACAGGATCTTGATCAGATGGGCCAACGGGCCGAGGAGTGGCAAATAGAGTTTAATTTAGATAAACAGCATCTTGCTGGAGATGGCGGAAATGGTGGCTGATGATGCCTCCAGAGATGGCCACTACCAAGCACACATTCCCCTCCTCTCTGTTGTCCACCTTCCACAGGGACCGTTCCCTCTGGGACACCTTGGTCCACTCTTTCTTCACTCCCAATGCCCTCCACAGCCCCAGAGCATCTTCCCCCACAGCTGCCGAAGGTGTAATACCTGCCCATTTACCTCCTCCCTCCTCAGTATCCAAGGGCTCAGGTGAAGCAGCACTAGACCTACACTTCTCACAAAGCATAGACTGAGTGACTGCTTCGCAGAACATCTATGTTCTGCCCACAGAAAAGATCCTGAGCTTCCAGTTGCCTGCCAGTTTAACACATTACTCTGTTCCCTACCTACCATCCCGGTCTCAGGTTTGCTGCAGTGTTCCAGCAAAGCTCAGTGCAAGTTAGAAGAACAACACGTCATTTTCCGTTTGGGGACCCTGCAGCCCTCCAGACTCAATATGGAGTTCAATAATTTTAGGGCCTGAACTCCCCCATGTCCCAGCCCCCTACCACACACACCAGACCTTGTTATCACAGTCTCCCATTACACACTACTCATTGTTAACCACTAACAGTCTGCATTAACAGCTATTCACCCTCCCAGCCAGATCGTTATCGACTTCTTTGTCTGTCCAACTGTTCTTCGCTCTCTTTGGGCTCTCTCCCTACCTATTGTTTACTCCTTACCCCTTCCCCCATCCTATCTTCTGCATGTAAACCAACATTATCCTAGCTACCATCAGTTCTAAGATTAGGGTCACTTGACCCGAAATGTGAGCTGTGATTCCTCTTCACAGATGCTGCCAGGCCTGCTGAGCTTTTCCAGCTACTTCTGCTTTTGTTTCTGATTTACAGCATCTGCAGTTCTTTTGCTTCTTTTCTAAACTCGGACAGTCTGCTCTCCTTGAGTGGATCTGAAAGATTCATGACCAGGATGATGTCAATGGTGTTCTCCCTGGTACATGTCAACATCATGTTACAGAAAAGGCAGTTTCTCTATTCATGATCAGATTGCTATAGGTGGAAGCTTGTTATGCACACAAAGCCTGCTGCGTCTCCAAGGTCACGACAGCCAATACACTTGGTCTCTTGTAAAACTCTCCGGCATATCCCAAGTTGGTGAAAGGTGCTGTAGCAATGTGAATTTCTCTCTCTTATACAGTCAATGAGTGCTTTGTAACCAGACTGGAATCCAATCTGGTCTGATAGGTGCACAGAATTCCCCCTACTTCTGTTTTGCTCAAGCCTCCCCTTTGTTTCCCACTGATTACCTGAGCTGAAAGTGAGGACAAAACAATGTAGTGGGGTAAAATGGTGTTTGCTGACTTCACACAGCAACTGGGGAGGGAGCCAAACTCCACGGGTTTGACCTGGAGAGGATGGGGCAGCTCCCTGACACACTCACGGTGGAAAGGAGGCTGCTGGCAGCTACCCCAGAAAAAAACTCAATCTGCCGGCACCCTTGCCCTCATCAATGTTACGTTGCAGTGCTCATTGTAATCAAGGAATGAAATCATCTGAATGACTGGGTCCTGGCAAGACATGTTTGATGCTGGAATAACAGAGGAGCTGTCTAAACAGGCCTACGGAGAGTACTGTTCTAAACCATCCATGAATGACCGAGAGTTGGTCGACACACAAAAGAAAGAAAATACAGAACTGCCTGGGTATTGAGAGAAATAAGTGTGCCCTTGACAGGTTCCACATGTACTTTGCCCATAATTTATTATACAACAAATTGCACTCACCCAACACTCAGTCCTTGCTGACATACAACCGCTTTGATCCCCCATTAATTCTCATTCTTTCACAGCCTCCCTTGTCACATTCTCTAGACTCACAGAATTTATCAAATTAATCCTACTCTCTTGCTCTATTCCTCAAAACCTGAAAACTTGTCCCTTCGAATATTTTCACCCTTTTGAAAGTTACAACTGAATTTGCTTCCACCACCTGATCCTGGGAGCTCACTGCTTCAAACTCTTCTTACCTTTTTTTTTGCTAATTACCTTAAATCAGTCTCTCCCAGAGACCCTCCTCCTGCCAATCCAACCTCTCCAGTCTCTGCACTTTCTTATCACTGATACCATTCTGGTACATCTCCTCTGCACCATCTTCAAGCCTTTGACATCCTTATTTATAAAGCTTCTTCTGAGGACAGTACTGTGTAGGGAGATAATTTTCACAATCATTGCTACTTATGTGGTTGAGTAAAGTCTTCACATTACTCATTGAGCACATTGCAAAGTTGGTTAGTCATGTATGATAACTGTACATATGCATGTTTGGGAGCAATGCTCCTACATACAGATGGAACAAACTGGCCACTAGACACAATGGCAAGATTGTGAAATTAATATTCTGTATGAACAGTAGGTTTAATCTCATTAGAATGTTGGTTTATGCTGCTCTGACAGATCACAAAGCCAGGGGAACAGGTGCTGACTTTATCCTCTCAGTTGTTGAAAGGGGACCTTGATTCTTCAATGTTTGCAGGAAGTGATTGATGATTAAAATGTCAGAGAAAGCCAAGAAAGCAAGCAGGAAATTAGGACTGGTGAAAAATTCGGATTTTAATAAAGGTTGTCATTATCCAAGGTTGATAAATATTTGAAATAATGCACCAAAGCGAAGCAGTGTATTTCTTACAGATGGCAGGGATACCCTACTGAGCAGATAGAGGCCATTCAGCCCATCATATTTACACCAGCCCTCTAAACAGCACCCCACCCTATCCCAGTAACCCCACATTAACCATGGTTAACCCACCTAGTCTGCACATGCTTAGACCCTCTGGGCAATTTAGCACAGCCAATACACTTTAACTGAATAACTTTGGACTGTGGGAGGAAACTGGAGCCTCAGGAGGAAACACACGCAGACACAGGGAGAGCACAGACGGTCACCCTAGGCTAGAATTGAATCCAGGTCCCTGGCACTATGAGGCCGTAGTGTGAACCACTGAGCCACCGTTCCACATGCAGACTGTCCACATCCTATCCCATCATTCCTTCCTGGATTAATTGTTTGATTGCTGACAAAAGCAAAAAGGTAATGGATTTGTTTATTTGTGATCTGTCTGGGCTGGCAGAGAACCGCAGGTCACAATTGGTGTGTGACCAGATTGGAGTCAGTGTTGGCAGATGAGAAGTTCTCAGATGTTTTGTAGGTTAGCAGTGATTTAGCTCTGGGGACGGCAGCCTAAGGTCATGAAGCAAACGGAAGAGTTCAGGAAGCAGAATCGAATTTTTGTTCTTGGGGAAAGCGATGGTCATCAGAGAAACAATTCAGCAAAGTGTTTCAGTTCAGAGGCTGCAAAAGGGAAAGTGGGCATAAACCATTTTTCCAGAAACGGTTCTCCCTCCAGGTCCTCCACCTTGGAACCCTCCAATCATACGGGATCAATGTTGATTTCACCAGTTTCCTCACTTCCCCTGCCCCCACCTTATCCCAGATCCAACTCTCTAACGCGGCACTGCCCTTTTGAACTGTCCTACCCTTCCTATCCATCTGCTCCAAGTCCTCTCTGACCTATCACTATCACCCCCAACCTCCAACTACTTATCGCATTCCCAGCTACCTTCCCTCCAGCCCAACCCCCTCCCATTTATCTCTCAGCAGCAGCTTCTTCCTGGTTATCATTAGACTGATGAATGGACTCACTAGCCTCAAATAATGTTGATCTTGCTAACATCGATTGTACCTCGCACACACCTTGTGCAATTCAACCTCTATGCCTCTGTCTAAGACTTTTTGATCTGTATGTCCTTGCTTACTATGATCTGCCTGTACTGTTCGAAAAGAAAGCTTTTCATTGATTTATTGTCACATGTACCAAAGTACAAACAGAAGCAGAAATCCTTAAAGTACATAGAATGTGGAAAATATACAACAGGCTAAATTCTTCCTGGGAGAAATAAACAGTATGGAAAACAAAGTATTGGAGTGTTAAACAAAATATAGATGAACACCATAAAATGAGTTATGAGAGCCAATGTGTTGGTTTTATCAAATTAATCAAAGGCTCAAATAAATTGGATTACAGACAACATCTTTCATATTCTAAAGTTCACAGAGAAGCATTATTAAAAATTAAAGACCAGCTCATGGCTGAAGTTAAATATAAAGACTGAAGAATTCTTGATCTCTCTCTCTGGTTCTCTCAGCATGCGGGCCTAACATATAATAAACACTAAGAATTTACCAAACCTGCAATAGTGTTTATTGGAAACATTGAAGACGACACTGGAATCATTTGATCCACACAAAAAAAAACTGCAAGAGATTTTTCATTACTCGGTACCATCAAAGACTTCAAAGATTCTTTGTTATAGTGAATCAAATTAGCAAATTTGTACCAAATTGGAGAGATGTTGTGCAAAACATGACCTACTCTTGGGAAATAAAGCAGGGCAGGTGACTGAGGCGTCAGTGGGGGAGCACTTTGGGGCCAGCGACCATAATTCTATTAGTTTTAAAATAATGATGGAAAAGGATAGATCAGATCTAAAAGTTGAAGTTCTAAATTGGAGAAAGGCCAATTTTGACGGTATTAGGCAAGAAATT
>NC_057711.1:114401032-114424699 GCF_004010195.1 Chiloscyllium plagiosum | reverse complement strand
GAGGTGCTGCATTTTGGGAAAGCAAATCTTAGCAGGACTTATACACTTAATGGTAAGGTCCTAGGGAGTGTTGCTGAACAAAGAGACCTTGGAGTGCAGGTTCATAGCTCCTTGAAAGTGGAGTCACAGGTAGATAGGATAGTGAAGAAGGCGTTTGGTATGCTTTCCTTTATTGGTCAGAGTATTGAGTACAGGAGTTGGGAGGTCATGTTGGGGCTGTACAGGACATTGGTTAGGCCACTGTTGGAATATTGCTTGCACTTCTGGTCTCCTTCCTATCGGAAAGATGTTGTGAAACTTGAAAGAGTTCAGAAAAGATTTACAAGGGTGTTGCCAGGGTTGGAGGATCTGAGCTATAGGGAGACTGAACAGGATGGGGCTGTTTTCTCTGGAGCGTCGGAGACTGAGGGGTGACCGTATAGAGGTTTACAAAATTATGAGGGGCATGGGTAGGATAAATAGGCAAAGTCTTTTCCCTGGGGTTGGGGAGTCCAGAACTAGAGGACAAAGGTTTAGGGTGAGAGGGGAAAGATATAAAAGAGACCCAAGGGGCAACATTTTCATGCACGTGTATTGAATGAGCTGCCAGAGGATGTGGTGGAGGCTGGTACAATTGCAACATTTAAGCGGCATTTGGATGGGTATATGAATAGGCAGGGTTTGGAGGGATACGGGCCGGGTGCTGGCAGGTGGGATTAGATTGGGTTGGGATATCTGGTCGGCATGGATGGGTTGGACCGAAGGGTCTGTTTCCATGCTGTACATCTCTATGACTCGATGACTCTAGATGTTAAAAACTTCTGAGACAGAATTAAAAATGCTGCTGAGTTATGGATTAGCAAAACACTTTGGAAAGAATTAAACAACTCCTAATCTCTTCAAAAATTACAATACAATATAATCTACATTTACCAACCATAATAGTAGCAGATGCACCATCTACACTACTGTGGACACTCATCTTTCAATAGCAGAAATACCACAAGCACAATTTGTTAATGATCTAGAGGCAATGATAGAGACAGAATCCACTCCACCACAGAGAAAGAAGTTTTAGCAGTAACATGGGCATGTGAAACATGTTATATACAAGAATGACAGTTCAAAATCAAAACTGATGATAAACCATGAATCACCATTCAAAGTACAAAAGAAATCACCAAAACACCCAGGAGAATTCAGAACTTCATATTGAGACTTAGGAAGTATAGAGCAATCTCTGAAAACATGGAGGGAAAGTACCAAACGGCAGTTGTTTTCAAGAATACTATCAAATGAGACAAAACAGGAGGACTTCAATTGGGGAGTTGAGTCATTCACATTATTAGTCAGTCAGCTATTGAAAGTAAGTTGCAAAAGATAAAACAAGCTGTGTGTGCGCATGCTTCTCTGTCCGTGCACCTGTCTGTCCATCTCTGGGTTCATCTGACAGTTTTCCTCTCTCTGTGGAGCAGTCCATGTGTGTGTGTGCACATGTGAGTCTGTGTCTGTGTTTCTGTAAAAGGTTAAGATTAGATACCTGTTCAGTCCCTGGCAGTATCCGATATGAGGGTTTTGCCACGAATATGCCAATAATACTCGACGGAGTTTCTGAACCATCTTGGAGTTCGGGGAGGTGAACAGCCTGTTATTGGTCAGAGTCCGGTGCAGGTCCAGTTCAATCTGCTTGGATGCTGCCTGGTCTTTGTTCTTGCACAGTTTCAGCAGCTCCTGATAACGCTTACCATCGTAACATTCCCTTATGCGACGCACCCATCGATCAGTGCACCACTTCCAAACATGCCTTCGATATTCCTTGGGAACGCCATTACGGATCATGTTCTTTAACTCTGGTGATGGCTGAATTTCACCAAAGGACCTGCCTGATAAGTAGTTTGTCCATTTCATCTGGAAGGTTTTCTCTTGACTCTCCTGAGTGGCCATCAGTTGCATGGATTTTCGTTCAAGTGCCTGGATTTTGATCAAGAGGTTATTCTCCTGCACTGGAGACGACACCATCTTGAAACCATATTCATCATACTCACTGGCATAGGGAGAACAAAGACAACACAGAGATTGCTGGTGAATATAACTGCTCTTTAAGAGAAGATTAAATAAAAAGGCAAAACTGTTTCTCCTGTCACACCACAAACTACTGAAAGTCAGTTGTGCCTCAATTGGTCCCACGCACTCGCTGATTGGTACCACACACTCGCTGAATGTCTCACTGCAGAGATCCAGAGACAAAACTCCAGAGAAACATTCCTATGGCAGTCCTGAAGGGAGTGCTACACTGTTGGAGGAGCCTGTCTCTCAGGTGACATGTTAAATCAAGGCCAATCAAGGCCTGGCTGCATCTGTGCAGAGAAATCTTTGAGGAGAAAGTGAGGTCTGCAGATGCTGGAGATCGGAGCTGAAAATGTGTTGCTTATGCCCGAAACATCGATTCTCCTGTTCCCTGGATGCTGCCTGACCTGCTGCGCTTTTCCAGCAACACATTTTCAGCTCTGTGCAGAGAAAGCAGAGTTAACATTCCGTGTCTGGTTACCCTTCTGCGGAATGTCTGAGCTCTGAGAAAGGGTCACCAGACCCGAAACATTAACTCTGCTTTCTCTGCACTGATGCTGCCAGACCTGCTGAGCTTTTCCAGCAACTTCTGTTTTTGTTTCTGATTTACAGCATAAAAAGAAGTCACATTGAAATATTTCAAAGAAGTGCAAGGATTGTTTGTCCCAATGCCCTGACCCTGATCAATATTACAGGAAAGCAGGTTATCTGGTCATTTCTATACGATTGTTTTGTGGACTCTTGCTGTGCAGAACAGTTACATTTCCTACATTACACCTTGACAGCACCTTCCAGAGCACCCCATTGGCTATAAAGCACTTTGATACATCCTGAGGACATGAAGGACGCCAAAGAAATGCACATCCTTTTTAAAAATCCAGTTGATATTTTCCCATAACTTTGCATTGTTTAAGGCTGATTCTGTAGACCTGAAGCTGTAAACAGACTTTCAGTAGAAGGAGGAAAAGGAAGATGGGACAGAGGAGCAAGTGTAGGCCATTCAGCCCTTTGAGCCTGCTCCTCCACTTAACAACATCATGGGTCATGGTCTCGGCTCCACTTCCCTAACCGTCGATTCCCTTATCAAAATAGTTCACTGGTGACTCGAGAAATCTTTTCAAATCAACAAACAACCCTGGTCTCAACACCTCAGGTTCTTAATTCTTGGTTTTGAATTAAATACACAGTCTCTTCTCTTTCCCCTGACCCCTGTGAAAGCTCTCTCATCCTGACTTTGGCAGGAGAGAGGTGGGAAATTCTGAAGACTGGCAGGAACGGCCTTTTCCCAGATTCCCAATGACCTGTTTCATTTGGTCCCAGGAGGTGAAGATCCCTGGCTTGGTCAACATTTGTTGCCTTTCCCTGTTCACCCTGAAGGTGGCATTGGTGGAAAATCTTCTTAAACCACTGCAGTCCATATAATGGGGTGAGGGTTCCAGAACTTTAACCAGGAACAATCAAGGAATGGCAATATCATTTTTTAACTATATAATTTAAGTCAGGATCGTGAGTGACTTGGAGGGGAACTTGCAGGTGTTCCAATACATCTGCTATCCTTGACCTACAAAAGGTCAGTTAGAGACAAAAAAAGTAGACAAGCAGGAGGCTGGAAGCACACAGCAAGCCAGGCAGCATAGGAGGTGAAGTCAACGTTTTGGATATAATCTTTCTTCAGGAATCTGAAGGAGGATTATACCTGAAATGTCAACTTTCCCCATTTCCTGACATTGCCTGGCTTGCCGTGTTCTTCCAGCCTCCTGCTGGTCACCCTTGACCTACGGAACAGAAGAGACAGATTTGGTAGATACGGTCTAAGCAGCCTCGATGAGTTGCTGCAGTAGATTTTGTAAATTGTACACACCGCTACCCACTACCCACTGGTGGTGAATGGGGTGCTGATTAAGCAGGCTGCTTTGCCCCTGGATGGTGTTGAGGCTCCTAGATATTGTTGGAGCTTCATTCATCTTAGGCAAGTGCTCCGGACTTGTTCCTTGGAAGTGTGATAACTCGAGATATGGCAGGAGACTGGCAATTCTGCGAGCAGCAGGAACATGCACCAACACTGAGCTGTTACTGTTACTGTTTCCACCAAACTGTGCCGTCACCCTGACAGACACATGGATGTTCTTCAAACCTTTATAACAAAGAATGAAAGAGTTTAAATGTTAAGATACGCCATCTTGTTCTCTACTCACTTGCAGATAGCACCAACATTGCTGCCAGGTTGAGCTTTATTCTCCAATTTTGATTGGTCAGCAATAAGCTGCTTGACCATATCCTGGTTTGTCTCCTTTTGGTTGACGTCACCTTGAAGCTTATGGAGTAATGTCAAATACTTGCTCTCGATCTGGCAGTAACTTGCCTTCAAAAAAGCACACTGGGGCAAAGGAAAAAAAAACTTGTAAAAGATTGGAATAGGTTGGAATTAGTTCATGCCTTCAACGTCAACACAGTTATTTCAGTAAAATAAAACTTTAACTCCAGAGATACAGCATGTAAAATTCCTATGGATGATAGAGGGAGCAAAGGGAAAGTGTTTGCACTGGCAGAAGGGTTTGTAATCAGGAGACAGGGATTTTAGACAATTAGCAAAACAAATTGAAGATTGAGATTTTGCTGTTTAACCAGTGAGTTATGATGATTTAAACTATGCTTCCTGAAGATGAGACAGAGCAAGATTCAAGGGTAATTTGAAAAAGAAAAATGTATAAGGTTGTGGAGAAAGAGCAGGGTATTGGGAGTTTGGGACTAATTGGATGGATCAGAGCTAACAAAATAAAAGTGTCAAATTAACTTCAATAGCAGTGAGGACATGGGGCATGTAAGCGCTGATGGAAGAGAAACATGCTTTTAAAACACGCAAGGATATCCTTTGGGTTGTGGAATCGTGAGTGAACTTCTGCAAATTTCCATCAGGGGGAGACATTGCCTATTTCTTTAACATAGCTCTGTCCCAGACTTTGCTATTACAGCCAGCTCCTGTTCAGAGAACAAGGATAAAGGCCACCAGTTGTGAGCAGAAAACATAGGGTTGATCGCATCAGAAGGAATCCACATTTTAATCGGTAAATTCGCGGCACAATTTCCTGGAGATAAATTAAATAATCAATTTCTAAAACATAAATAAGTTTTTAAAAAACTGCAGCCAAAACACTGGTTCCACTTTCTCTCCACGGATGCTGCCAGACCGGAGTTTTTCCAGCAATTTCTGGTTTCATTTTTGATTTCCAACATCTGCAATTCTTTGGTTTTTATATTCAGTTTGTTAAACTGCTTGAGAAAAAAAAAAGAGGTTGTAGTTCTGAATTTCCTCAGCCACCCCTTATCTGCACTGAATTTCACCTTCGGTAACTCTCTCCAAAAGAAAAACTCAGCCAGTTTTCTCTGTAACTTTCTTTTAATTGAACCTACACATTCCCTTCTCCCCTACCTTGTCGCACAACTTCCAGTCAATTGCCCCTGTCAGATTTAGTGTCAAATGCTTCGAAATGTAGGATTTAGATCAAAGATAAGAAAACCTCACTTAATACCTCTCTCCATGTGAGAGAAGTCTAGAGGTTATTAAAATAAGACCATTACTAACAAATCCACTTGGAAGCTCAGGGAAAATTTCTTTACCCAGAGTGCTGAGAATGTGGAACTCACTACCACAAGAAGTGGTTGAGGTGAGTAGTGCAGGTGCATTTAAGGGGAAACTGGATAAAATGAGGAAGGCATAAGTAGAAGAAGGGCTCAGATGAAGGAAGGGTGGGAGGAAATAGGTGGGAAAAATGTGAAAACAATGTTCAAGAACAGAGAGACACAAACTATTGATCACTCAATGTGCCATCAGGAAAATGCTAGACTCAGTTATACACGAGGTGGTCACAGGACTTTGAGAAATTCAGTTGGACAGAGCCAACATGTGGAAGAGAAACACAGTCTTTGACATATTTATTACAGCTCTTGAGGATTGAAAGCAGGGTGAGTAATGGTGAAACTTTAGATGCAGCATATTTGGATTTCCAAAAGACACTTGACACTGATAAGAGTTCACAGTGTTGGGGTGATATATTAGCATTGACAAAGAGTTGGCTAACTAACAGAAAACAGAGAGTCAGAATAAATGGGTCATTTTCACCTTGATGAACCGTAACTATTGAAGTGTCACAGAGATCAGTGCTGGGGTTTTAACTATTTTCAACTGATATCCATGACTTGGATGAAGGGACCAATAGCACTGTACCCAAATTTTCTGATGATATAAAGTTAGATAGAAAAGCAAGTTGTGAGGATAGAAGAGTCTGTAAACTGACATAAGTCAAATGGACAAAATTTTGGCAGATGGAGTACAATGTGGGAAACGGAAGTTGTGCACTTTGCCAGGAAGAATTGAAAAGTAGAATATTATTTAAATGGAGGGAGACTGCAACCTGTTGCAGTACAGGAGGATCAGTGTATCCTTGTAAATAAATCATAAACATAGTGTACAGATACAGGAATTAACTAAGAAGGCAAATGGAATGTTGGCTTTTATTGCTGGGAAAATGAGCATAATGGCAGGGAAGTCTTGCTATAACTGTACTGAACTTGGTGAGATTGCACCCAGAGTTACTGTGTACCGTTTTGGTCTTCTTACTTAAGGAGGGATGCACTTACACTGTAAGCATTTCAGAGACGGTTTACTAGGTCTTACAGATAAGGGTGTTGTCTTATCAGGTAAAGCAGGCTGCATCTAAGCTTGTCAGAGTTTAGAAGAATCATCAACAGAGGGTTGTCAGTGGTGCCATCAAGCTGGGTGGGGGTGAGGGGGTGATGGTGATGGTGATGGTTTGGAGGGGAAGATGGAGCGGATAGGTGGGAAGGACGATACACAGGTGAGGGGAGATAAGGAAATTAGTGAAGTCGACGTTGACGCTGTGTGGTTGGAGGGTCCCAAAAGGTGGAAGAGTTCGAAGCACAGTGTGTTCCGTGAGCTGGGTCACTTACCTTCATTGCCAGAGCAATCTCCCGATCTGCTGTGGCCTGCCAAAGCTTGGTGACCTGGTAGATCTCGGAGTTTAAGAACTTGTTTTGTGTTTTGTAAGCTTCTTGATCATCCTGTCAAAAAAGGAAAAATGCATCATGATTAGATTCCCTACAGTATGGAAACAGGCTTTTTTGGCCCAACAAGTCCACACCGACCCTCTGAAGAGCAACCCACCCAGACCCACTCCCCCAGCCTACATTTACCCCTGACTAAATGCACCTTTCACTACGGGCAATTTAGCATGACCCCCAATTCACCTAGCCTGCACATCTTTGGATTGTGGGAGGAAACCGGAGCACCCAGAGGAAACCCATGCAGACACAGGGAGAACATCCAAACTCCACACAGACAGTCGCCCAAGGTGGGAATCAAACCTGGGTCCCTGGCACTGTGAGGCAGCTGTGCTAACCACTGAGCCACCGTGCCTCTCCTATTCATATTGGAAATAAAACACTTCTAGAATTAACAACCATTCGCATTTGATTCATTTTAAAGGTGAAGTTGAAGAATTATAGCTGCGAAGTTGAACTGTAAAATTTATTGTTTTAGAAAAACACAAAATGGACTTAAAGCCATCAGACCAAGCATTGAAACAGACACTTCAACCTTGGCCTGGCTTCATTTTCATGAATTCCTGCTCAAACTGACAACCTTTTAACTAAAATTAATTTGCTCCAACCAACTTCATTAGGTAGGGGTAGAGGGAAGGGCCAGGTCACAGATGGGCTTGAGAATTGCGGAGATTGGGCTTGCACAGGGGTGTGCAGAATTGGACCAGCACAGAGTGTTTGGAGGACTAGAGGGCAGAACTAAAGTGAACATGAACATAGACTCTACCAATCATGCCTAATGCACCAAATAATTCAAGTCACATTTGAGCTATGCACGCATCCACTTATTGGTCCACCACTGTGAACCCTGCCTCAGCCTCCTGGAGTCCAAAGCTCTGGAATCCCCTCTCTAAACATCTCCTCCTCTTTTCAAGAGGCTTGTCAAAAACATACCTCTTCGACCAAGCTTTGGGTCACCTACCCAAATTGCTCTTTCTGCGCCTTGTCGTCAAATATTGGAATAATCGCTTCTGCAAAAAGGCTTTAGAATGATATGAAATGCCTGAAAATCAGGGCTAGACTTTTCCAAGGGCTGAGACAAGAAATTCATGTACAGAGGACAGCCAATGTTTGGAGGTCTCTTCCAAACACAACTCAAAGTCTATTGTCAACATAATGTGAAAGATTTAGTTAACCAAAGATGTTAAGGGATATGGGGCTGGTGGATCAGCCTTATGGATGGGGGTGGAGCCGGTTCAAACAGTTAAGTGGCATCCTCTCTTTGCTATGTAAAGGTAAGTTTGCGTTGCCATCAGTCACATATAGTTACCATTAAATGCACAATTCTCTCCTCTAGCTTCCTCATGGTCTCAGCGGTGACTTTGCCACACATTTCTGATGGGGAGAGGTCTTCCTTGACCATCTGCTCAGAGAGTTTCAGGATGACCTCTTGCTTGGCGTTGTTCTTCTCCATCAGGAGCTGTGCGTGCTGCTTCAGCTCCTCTACCAGGTCCCTCTGCAGCCTCAGGCTCTGCTCCACTTCCTGCTTCTCCTTCTCCAGCGCGCTGACCCGGCTCTCCAACTCCCTGACCTGCCTCACCTTGTGCCGCACCAGTTCCAGTCGGGTGGACTCGTCGGCCGAGAGGTAGGAGTTACAGGCCCTCTTCTCCTGCTGCGCTGCCTCCAGAGCTCGGTGCAAGAGCTTCACCAATTCCTGGGGACAGCAAATTGACAAAAAAGGTCAGCGCACAGTTCATTTTATCATTAGAAGAGAATGGCAAGGCAATTCTTCAATCCTGCCTCAAAAAGAGGGCCTGAAATGAAAGAAGACCTGAGCAGCACAATGAGAGGCAGCAATGCTAACCACTGAGCCAGAGCCAGCGACCTGGGTTCAATTCCAGCCTTGAGGCCAACGTCTGTGTGGAGTCTGTACAATCCCTCCCACCCAGTGTCTGCGTGGGTTTGCTCTGGCTTCCTCTCAGAGTCTAAGATTGTGTAGGTGAGGTGGATTGTCCATGGTAAATGCAGGGTTACAGGGATAGGGCGAAGATTTGGGTCTGAGTGGGATGCTCTTCAAAGGGGATGGGGGGGGTGGGTGGCCAGTGCAGACTTGATAGGCCAAATGGCCTCTTCCTGCACTGTAGGGATTGTATGAAAGCATAGGGAATGTCTACCAAGATCATATTGGAAACAAAGGATGTCAATTATACGGAGAGGCTGGTATTGTCCTCTATGGATCAATGATAGACAGAACAGAGACATTGAAAATAACGATAGGAAATAGGAGCAGGAGTAAGCTATTCGGCTCTTCAAGTCTGCTCCTTCATTCAGTATGGTCATGTCTGATCATCTAACTCAGCTCCCTTTTTCTGCTTTCTCCCCATATTCTTTGATCCCTTCAGCCTCAGTAAACAGACCTAACTCCTTCTTGGCCTCAACAGCTTCCTGTGGCAGAAAATTTCAAATTCTCACCACCCACAGGGTGAGGAAACTTCTCGTCATCTCAATCCTAAATGATACACTCCTAATCCTTGGCCAAGGACTCCTAGTTCGGAATTCCCAGATAGAACGGGCAAGAAAACATTTCTACAGGGAAGAAAAAGTTAATCAACACCCAGAGGTCACCAATTTAAAATAATTGATAAAAATAAAGTTATGGGAGGAGAAAGGAGAAATTTTGTTTTTTTACAGATTTGCTCTTTTTAAAGGTTTGTAGCTATCCTAAAGCATGGTGGAATCAAATTCCAAAATAACCTGCTAACAAGTAGTTTGACACGTACTGGAAGAAAGTTAGCTTCCAGGATTATGAGGAAGGAGGTTGAGGTGTGAAATGGAACAAGTTTCCAAAAAGTGATCAGACAGGTCAAGTAGTCTCCCATGTTTTATTGATGATTTTAACATCACCCCACAGCCACACTAGAAGCTGTTTACCCTGGTAAAGAAATGCAGGCATGTATTACAAGGTGCATTGTAAATGAGTACAAAACAATGTTTTCTTAAAAACAATTTGATTATTGGGATGAAGAAATTAATCAGCTTTAGCTGGTCATCCTAAAGAAGTGGCACTTGAGCAATGCAATCAAACAAGGGTTTGTTACACCCTCAAGGATGGGTGAGGGGGAGTAATGGAAATGGTGGCGGAGTGACTGTGTCCATCGATTTGTAATTCAGAGGAGTAAGCTAATGGTTTGAGGACAAAGGTTCAAATCCCACAAGGGAGTTTAAACCCAATTAATAAAAATTGAGAGCAACAGCAAGTCTCAGTAATGGCAGCTGTGAACCTGTCATTGATTATTATTGAAAACATGTTCACTGATACCCATTGGGGAGGGGTATCTACCATTCTCAATTAATATGACTCCAGACTCACTGTAATGTAGTTGATTCTGAAACAGCCTAATACTCCAATTCACTCGACAAATACTATCCACACCCCATGGAAGGAAAGTAAAATAACAAACACAAACAGAAATTGTTACAGAAACTCAGCAGGCCAGGCAACATCTGTGGAGAGAGAAACAGCATTAATACTTCAAGTCCAGTTACCATTGTTCAAGGACTCCTCTGATGTGGCTGATAGATTTTTAATGAGTAAAGGAATCAATCAATGGTTATGGGGAAAAGGCAGGAAAGTGGGATCCCCCAATCTGCAGCTAACTTTCTGATGACGGGGTACAGTGATTGTGGGGAAGAAAGCAGAATCAGCTGAAATCATATGAGGACATGAGGAGAAGGAGCAGGAGTAAGCCATTTGGTCTTTGGAGCTTGCTCTAACATTTGATAAGACCAAAGCTGGTCTGGTTGTAGTCTCAATTCCACATTCTCTCCTGAACCCTCCCCAACCCCTCTTACCTCCACCCCCACATACTCCACAAAATCTCACTCCTCCAATGGCCCTGCCCTCAATTACCCTCCAATCCCTTAACCATCGACCTCAGCCTGGTCATATTCGATGATCCATGCTCAACTGGTCTCTGAGTAAGAGAATTCCACAGACTAATCGTATCGGCGAGGAAAATAAAACCCTTTCACCTCAATGTAAAATGGGCATCTTCTGATTTTTAAAACTGTCCCCTCATTCTAGCTTCCCCCACAAGGGGAAATATGCTCTCGATACCCACCTTGTCAAGTCCCCACAGAATCTTCTGTATCAGTAAAGTCACTTCTCATCCTTCTCACCTCCCATGATAGAGCCCTGCTCAATCATTCCTCACAAAACCTCAGATAATCAAATAAACTTTCTCTGAACTGCTTCAAATGCAAACAAATTATTTCTTAAGTAAGATGATCAAAACTCCTGCCATGGGTTTAGCAATTAGTCGGTTACCATCAGAAAAATAATCATGAGAGCTGTTCAGCTAATTATAAAGACGTTGACTTTATTAGTGAACAGAGGAGCAGAGGATTACTGTTGAGCAATGGATTAAGACTTGTTGTAAAAATACCACACTTAACCAGTCTGGCCTATGACTGATTCCAGTCCTGTATTACATGGCTGATATCAGTCATCGCTAAGTGGGTGACAGTTGGTGGAGTAAGTCCCCATTCTTGAGGCTTGACCACAAAACTTAAGCTGACATTCCCAATGCTGTATCGAGGGAACATTGTTTGATGTCTAAAGGTATTTGACAGAGTCCCTGACAACACACTCAGGAGGATGTGGAAGATCGGAGGGCCAATTTTTGGAACAAGTGTTAATTTATTCCTCTGTGTGTCCTGAGATCAATATAATCAATCATCAGCACGCAAGCAGCACACAGTCATTAACTCATCCCATTTTATAGAACTTGCTGACAGCAAATTGGTGCCACATTTCCTTCATTCCAAAGTAACTACACTTAAAAAAAAGAAGAAAATGTATAGAAATATATATAAAAAATGTATAGAAGAAAGTATAACTGCAAATATTTTTTAAAAATTTCAATACCTTTAGGATACCTGGCAACCTATCCAAAGTGAATTGGATAAACAGGTGACGAGGTCAAAAAATTTCGCAAGGCTATGGGGAAATGACAGGAGAAAGTGAGGTCTGCAGATGCTGGAGATCAAAGTTGAAACTTTATTGCTGGAACAGCACAGCAGGTCAGGCAGCATCCAGGGAACAGGAGATTCGACGTTCCTGAAGAAGGGCCTGTGCCCGAAACGTCGAATCTCCTGTTCCCTGGATGCTGCCTGACCTGCTGTGCTGTTCCAGCAATAAAGTTTCAACTATGGGGAAATGACAGGGGAGTGGGACAAACTGGGTGGCTCTTCAAAGAAGCCTCCTTCTAAGTTATACCATTCAATCTTTCCAGTATACTTCAGAAATACAAGGGAGAACAATTTATGCTGGGTTTTCAGTAACCTTGTGGAAAATGATCCCATTACTAGAGTTAACGCAAATAGGTCACCTTACCCTCTGTGCATTAAGCTCGTTGGTGAGTTTCAAGATGTCATTGTGTAAGCTCATGGTTTTGTCTGGGTTATTCCCATCCTGCTGTGAAGGCAAAGTTGTATTGTTGAATCGATTGGTCAACAATTTCAGACTGCCCCTAGGACTCTTCCGAAATGGAGTTTTCTGCTCTTCCTCCTGCGAATCCTTAACTAAAAAAAGACAAACACGGGCCAATTACACCCTACTATACACACAGCAATAGCCTTTTATTAAAATCACTTGGACCCACATCTGTGGGATAAGTCAGTGAGAGCACAGTTCCAACGTCTGTTTCATGTAATTGGGGAAGTGTAACCTTCAGCCTCAGTGGTGACTAAATTTAAAACTACCATCGGTGGATTGACCTTCATTTAAAGAAAATCAGGAATTTTTCCATATATTTTATCAAGTATCTCTGTATTTATTTGATCAAACAGCACAGAGGAAGGCGATTCAGCCCCCAGTAGTTATGCTGGCTCTTTGAAAGAGCTCCTATGCCTGCAAACTATTCCATTTCATATATCCATCCAATTCCCTGTCAAAAACATTTATACCTACTTCTATCTTCTTTTCAGGCAGCTCATTCTAGGTGTAGTAACTCTCCTCATTGCGTCTATGGCTACACTGTCAAGCCAAGGGTCTATAGTCCTTTAGATCAGCCCATCCCAGGCCAAAGGAGCAAGATTCAGCCCTCTGGGTCAGAAGATTGACAGACCTCTGGCTGACTGTATTGAGGGTGTGCTGCAGGGTTTGAGGCACTGCATTTCAGGAGAGATTTTAAGTGCCTGCTGCCCTCTTAGACAGACAATCATAAAAGACTCTGCAGCATTATTCAAAGAAAGAACAGGGTGCTCTCACCAGATAGCTAAGCCAATACTCAACAAACATTGCGACAAATTTATAACGAAGCTGCCTGTGGGAGCTTGCCGGTGTATTGGTGGCCATGTTTCTTATACTGTCATACTTCAGTTATAAAGAACTTTGGATTATCTGGGGGTTGTGAACAGAACTATATGAATGGTAGTTCTTTTCTTTCTCTTCTAGTCTAAAACAAAAAGAGTGATAACTGCAAGGAGAAAGATGAAGTCCTCCTTAATGTCAATCATGTGTGAACTGTGACAATGAATCCCTTTATTAACTCCAATGCAGATTGTCCAGCATGGAACCATAGGAGCCATTAAACAAACCTACAGTTAACAGAAATACTCAGGTTTTCCTTTACACACTCGATAACAGAGAGAATTACGACAAAACATTGAAAAATGAGCATAATTTTTTTCCGATGTTCCTCCTGCAAACGAAAACTACCACTTACTAAACGAGGTGGAATTCAAACTTCAGCTTTCAAATAGAGAATGTTGCAGGATTTCTTGGCTGGAAAGTTTCCTAAATATTTCAGAAAGGCTTGGAGATCTGCCTGAACATGCCAAACTAATCTTTTACAATAAATCTTAATCCCTTATTTGCTCAATGCTAATCCTTGGCTCCTCTTTTCCACCATGGAATGGATTTGCTAAAGTTGCTAATCAACAAATCACCCATAAGGAAAGACCAGAGGAACTACCACATTTCAGAGCAACAGCAGTGCACACTTCCATTTGCTGGCATAGCAGAGTAACATAAAAGATATAATGATCATCAGGGTTATGAGAGGACCACAGAGATCTACGTACCACAGCTCTGCTCCAGTATCAGATTTCCTACCACACTGAAAAGATGAAGAACACATTCTGAAGCTAGATATCTCTGCACTTCAGACTCAAACCCAAGGACCAGATCTCCTCCAAAGGAAACGCAAGGGATGATATTGAAGAAGTATGGTCAACTTTCAAATTAAAAGCCTTGGAAGTTGCCAATGATGTCTTGAGAACATGAAAGAGACTACTGGAACCAACCATCAAATTAAGGAAACTCTAAATTTCCAACATGGCTGGAAAACTGAAATTCATCTGCTGGAGGCAGATGCAATGCAATCACTCCAGGAGAATGTGCATGTGCCCCCCCAAGGCTACATATGTGTTCTCACTGATACAAGGAATCTTTCCTGATCAGACATTGAAGTTATCGAAGATTGCTGGGTTGAGCACTTAAGGAGTGCGCTTAATACAGCATTTGTCAATGACTATCACTATGTACATGGCCTGCAAATGGATCACAATCTGTTTTCTGGAAAGTGACTGATGGCAATGGGCTAATCATCAGCTTAAGGAAGACAGAGACATTCCATCTATCATCAAATTCTAACTATAGCGCATCTACCATAAGTATCAATAACACAACCCTGAAAATGGTAGATAACACAAAAACAATTAGAAATGCCTGCACCATCAATGAATTACCAGGTTAAGCTCCATTTTAGCTTGTTTTTCAAAAGACTGGAAGGAAAGGAGGTATCAAACTTGCAACAGCACTAGTTTTGTGCAAAGCTGCTCTCCTGGGAGGAAACAAACATGTGAAGCAGCTCAGCAGATTCTCCAGGAGATGCATACGGAACATCAAAGACAACAAGTGGGAGGACAAACTGGCCAACACTGAGATACTTCAAAGAACAAAAATATCTGGAGAACTTATAAGCAGAGACCAGCTCCAATGCAGTGGACACATAATGTATATGATCACAAACAAAATCTTCAGGGCAGTCACAATTTCACAATGTAAAGAATAAAAAGTTCTGTCATTAATCACTATTGTGCAACTACCAGATTAGTGTAAATATATAGGAGGAATCTGCTACCCACATCTCATCTGAAAAAATGTGACTCCAGACTCATTACAATATTGGTGGTTCTTGATTGCCTTCTTGAATGTCCTAGCAAGACACTAAACAATTTTCCATTGCACACCCCTAATTGCCCTTCAGAAGGTCAACATTTTGAACCATTGCTATCTGTATTGTGTAGGGACAACTAGAGTGCTGTTAGAAAGTGATTTCCAGGGCTTTGACCAGAGATGATACAGAAGCAGCGACATATTTCCAAGTCAGAATGAAGTATGGCTTGAAGGGGAACTTATAGGTGATGGAGTTCCCTCACCCAAAGTCCTTGTCCTTGGACGTAGTAGATGTCATGAGATTGGGACATGTTGTCGATGAGTTACTGGAGTGCATCTTGAATGTAGCACACTGCTTCCATTTGATGTCCACAGATGGGGTGCTAATTAAGCGTGCTACTTTGTCCTGCATGGTGTTGAGCTTCCTAAGTATTGTTGGAGGCATCATCAGTTAGAAAAGTGCGGAGAATGTCACATTGTACTCCTAAAATGTGCCTTGTAGATTCTGGGGAGTCAGGTTATCAGTTATTCACCTGCCACAGACAGCTCATTACCACTGTTCAAGGGCAATGAATGTTGTCCCATGCCAATGATTCTCATTATACAACAGCAAAATAAATTAGTTTAATGATCTCCTTGGTTGTGGGGGGGGTCAAAATTTAAACAAAGGCAAGCAATTCAGTATGTATATAGGCTCTCTAAAGCAGAATTTGCAGGAGATGCATCAGAAAACCTTGATCCCATAGAGTCCAATGTTCCTCTGATAAGTCTGATCCTAGTGCTGGACCTATCCTCACAGGCATTATCAAAAGCAGCAGTGAAACATCGTTCTCAACTCGGTACTTTCCAGGTATGTTCTTTCCAAGAGTCACATTACTTCCAATCTGAACCCACTATGATTCAGGAAAAATGCAAATAAAAGGTAGATAAATCAATGAGTGGCAAATCACTATAGTCCACTGAGGTAAGGAGTACAGATGCTTTTGGAAATGCAAGCAGGTTAGTTTTTGATTGTTATCTGGACGTATTATACATTGTAGCCCTACCTGATATGTCTCCTTCCTTGCTCTGGGATACATCTTGTCCAGTCTCATTTGGTCCCTTATTAATTTCTTCAAAACAGGTCTTACTTTCTCTAAATGACTTGCTTCTGGAGAACTGAAACACAGTTTTAGAACCAAGATTCCTGTTTGGGGGAAAATGAACAAATAACAACCAAATTAACAACGTTAGAGTGGTGATTCGATTAAGCAAATTTTTGATTTTGAAAAACAGTGCACACTATATCCAACATCAAGCAAATATGAAGAATTACAAATCCAACATGAAATGATTCATATCTTACCATCTGTCAATGTCTTGCATTGTCTAAACAAATTGTTAAGTCACAGGACCATTTGTGATCTGTGTGCGTATTGTAAGGTCCCTTTATGATAATTCTGCCCAAATGCAGAATGCTTCAAATTTCTAAGTCCAAGGTCAGTGCATGTATTCTATTGACATTAAAATCGCTTAGGGCCTTTCCACTTGAAATTGAAGATGCCAAACCATAAACACAGTTAATGCAGCCGAAGAACAAGTCATTTGGCCTAACTAGTTCATGCTGCAGCTAAGTCTCCTCCTTCCCACTTTAACGCATCAAATCAGTACATCCTTATTCCTTTCTGTTTCGCATGTTCTTCTTGCTGTCCCTTAAATGCATCTGTGCTATTCACCTCAAGGACTTCCTGTGGTAGTGAGTTCCATATTCTCACCACTCTCCAGATAAAGTTTTTTTCCCGAATTCCCTACTGGTGATTTACTAGTGACTGGAATGGACCCACAATGGCCTTGGGTCATTTCAGGTTGGGTGAAAAGAAATAAAGCAACAAAGTTTCCCATTTCAACCCTGAGTGAGAGAATAGCTTACTGAACAATTATGTGTGCATGCCCTAGGAAACTATAGTATGGGATAATATTGTAAGAATTTGTAATCCTGAGACACAAATGTGAATCGCATTACAGCAATTAGGGAACTATATTTACGGAAGTCATCTAACTTGTTATCTAAAGTCCATCCCGGTTCACAAATTTCTTGGAGGGAAGGAAATCTGCCACCCTTAGCTGGTCCAACCTATAGCTAAGTCCCGATCCATTGTCATTGTTTCCTAGCTGCTATTTGCACTGGTCTAACAATCCACTCATTGTCAGAAGGAGCTTTAGCACCACCTCATGAAGGGCAATGAGGAAATGCCAGCATTATGCACATCCTTTGAATGCAGAGTCAGCTTATCTGATCTGGACTGTACCTCACATAGTTGACTAAGTGCTGGTAATTGCTGATGTCACAAACCATATGAGTAATGGGCAGCCAATGCAAACATCTGAAACACCACCCACTGCTCAGGAGGTTCCCAGAATTGGTGATGAAGTTGACGAAGTGTTTTCCTGCATGCCCCTTCAAACAGCAAAATCTCCCATGGGAGCCTGGGACAGCATATCCAGCAGGCAAACCAGACTGAAAATTTGGGGAAATCCCAAAATAAAAAGCAGCTTTTTGGAGAAAATGAAATGAATCAGAATTGCCAATTCCACTGACAGTTGCTGTGAGCAGCAGCCTCTGCTTCTGAACTTCAGGCAGCTTTGTGGTTTGCTGGTGGGCTTCAATGAAAACTGAAGGAGTTTATTTTTTAAAAGCCCACCGGAATACTACAAAGCTGTTTGAAGGTCATCAGCAGCAGTTCCCACTCGGTGCAACTGTCAGTGGGATTGGCTATTAGAGTCATAGAGATGTATAGCACGGAAACAGACCCTTCGGTCCAACTCGTCCATGCTGATCAGAAATCCTAACCGATTCTAGTGCCATTTGCCAGCACTTGGCCCATATCCCTCTGAACCCTTTTTATTCATATACCCATCCAGATGACTTTTAAATGTTGTAATTGTACCAGCCTCCACCACTTCCTCTGGCAGCTCATTCCATAAGGTTGCCCCTTAGGTCCCTTTCTATCTTTCCCCTCTCACCCTAAACCTATGCCCTCTAGTTCTGGAGTCCCCCACCTCAGGGAATAGACTTTCCCTATTTATCCTATCTATGCCCCTCATGATTTTGTAAACTTCTAGAAAGGTCACCCTTCAGCCTCCGACGTTCCCAGGAAAACAGCCCCAGCCTATTCAGCCTCTCCTATAGCCCAAATCCTCCAACCCCGACAACATGTTTGTAAATCTTTTCTGAACCCTTTCACGTTTCACAACATCCTTCCAATAGGAAGGAGACCAGAATTGCATGCAATATTCCAACAGTGGCCTATCAACATCCTATACATCCCAACTCCAGTACTCAATACTCTGACCAATAAAGAAAAGCATACCAAATGTCTTCTTCACTATCCTATCTAACTGCGACTCTTCTTTCAAGGAACTATGAACCTGAACTCCAAGGTGTCTTTATTCAGCAACACTTCCTGGGACGTTACCATTAAGTGTTTAAATCCTGCTCAGATTTGTTTTTCCAAAATGCAGCACCTCACATTTATCTAAATTAAACTCCATCTGCCACTCCTCAGCCCAATGGCCCATTTGACCAAGATCCTGTGGTACTCTGTGGTAACCTTCTTTACTGTCCACTACACCTCCAATTTTGCAAAGTTACTAACAATGCCTCCTTTGTTCACATCCAAAAATCATTTATATAAATGATGAAAAGTAGTGGACCCAACACTGATCCTTGTGGCACTCCAATGGTCACGGGCCTCCACCACCACCCTCTGTCTTCTACCTTCAAGCCAATTCCAAAGAACAAAAGAAGAACAATGAAAATTTACAGCCCAGAAACAGGCCCTTCAGCCCTCCAAGCCTGAGCCGATCCAAATCCATTGTCTAAACCAATCGCCCAATTCCTAAGCGTCTGTATCCCTCTGCTCCTCATCTACTCATGCATCTGTATCCAAATGGCTAGTTCTCTGTGTATTCCATGAATCTAACCTTGCTAACCAGTCTCCCATGGGGAATCTTGTCAAACACCTTAATGAAGTCCATATAGATCCCGTCAACCACTCTGCCCTTATCAATCCTCATTGTTACTTCTTCAAAAAAAATTCAATCAAGTTTGTGAGACACACATTTTTCCCACACACTATCCCTAATCAGTCCTTGCCTTTGCAAATACATGAAAATCTTGTCCCTTAGGATTCCCTCCAACAACTTGCCCACCCCCCACAGATGTCGGGCTCACTGGTTTACAGTTCCAAGGTTTGTCCTTACCACCTTTCCTAAATAGTGGTACCACGTTAGCCAGTCTCCAGTCTTCCAGCACCTCACCTGTGACTATCGACAATACAAATATCTCAGCAACGAGCCCAGCAATCACTTCCTTACCTTCCCACAGAGTTCTACAGTGCACCTGATCAGGCCCTGGGGATTTATCCACTTTTATGCAATTCAAGATATCCAGCACCTCCTCCTCTGTAATATGGACATTTTTCAAAATGTCACCATCTATTTCCCCACATTCCATATCTCCCATGTCTTTCTCCACAGTAAACGCTGATGCAAAATACTTGTTTAGTATCCACCCATCTCTTGCGGCTCCACACATAGGCCGCCTTGCTGATCTTTGAGGGGCCCTATTCTCTCCCTAGCTATCCTTTTGTCCTTAATGTATTTGTAAAAACCCTTTGGAGTCTCTTTAACTCTATTCGCCAAAGTTATCTCATGTGCCCTTTTTGCCCTCCTGATTTCCCTCTTAAGTATACCTCTACTGCCTTTATACTGTTCTAAGGATTCACTTGATCTCCCCTGTCTATACCTAACTTATGCTTCCTTCTTTTTCTTAACCAAACCCTCAATTTCTTTAGTCATCCAGCATTCCTTATACCTACCAGCTTTGCCTTTCACCCTGACAGGAATATACTTTCTTTGGAGTCTCATTATCTCACTTCTGGAGGCTTCCCATTTTCCAGCCATTCCTTTACCTGTGAACATCTGCCCCTATTTAGCTTTTGAAAGTTCTTGCCTAAAACTGTCAAAATTAGCCTTCCTCCAATTTAAAACGTCAACTTTTAAACCTGGTCTATCCTTTTCCATCACTATTTTAAAACTAATAGAATTATGGTCGCTGGCCCCAAAGTGCTCCCCCACTGACACCTCAGTCACCTGCCCTGCCATATTTCCCAAGAGTAGGTCAGGTTTTGCACCTTCTCTAGTAGGTACATCCACATACTGAATCAGAAAATTGTCTTGTACACACTAAACAAATTCCTCTCCATTTAAACTTAATACTTCCTCTCCTTAACACTATGGCAGTCCCAGTCTATGTTTGGAGTGTTAAAATCCCCTACCATAACCACCCTATTATTCTTACAGATAACTGAAATCTCTTTGCCAATTTGTTTCTCAATTTCCCACTGACTATTGGGGGGGGTCTGTAATACAATCCCAATAAGGTGATCATCCCTTTCTTTTTTCTCAGTTCCAGCGAAATAAATTCCCTGGTTGTATTCCCTAAGTACAGCCATAATGCTATCCCTTATCAAAAACACCGTCCTCTCTTGCCCCCTTTCAATCCTTCCTACAGCATTTGTATCCTGGAAAGTTGGGCTACCAGTCCTGCCCATCTCTGAGCCATGTCTCTGCAATTCCCAACGATATCCCAGTCCCATATTCCTAATCATGCCCTGAGTTCATCTGCTTTACCTCTTAGGCCTCTTGCATTGAAGTAAATGCAATTTAATTTATTAGTCCTATCTTGTTCTCTACTTTGTTCCTTCCTGCCCTGACTGCTTGACTTGCTCCCAAGTGTACCAGTCTCAGATTGATCTCTTTCCTCACTATCTCCCTGGGTCCCATCCAGATTTTACTACCCTCCTTTTTAAATTCCTGACTAACTTTCTATATTCTCCGTACAGAATCTCATCCTTTTCCCTTTCTATGTTGTTGGTTCCAATGTGTACAAAGACCTCCTGCTGGTCCCTGTCCCCTTTGAAAACATTCTGCACCCTGTGTGAGGCATCCTTGATCCTGGTAGCAGGGAGGCAAGACACCATTCTGATTTTTCGCTGCTGGCTGCAGAAACATCTGTCTGTGCCTCTGACTAGAGATTCCCCTATCACAGTCAATCGCTTGGAACCTGATGTACCCCTCATTACATTAGGGCCTGTCATGATACCAGAAACTTCAACATATTTGAAGTGGGGATAGCCACAAAAGACTTCTACATTACCTGCCTACCTCTCCTACCTTTCCTGGAGTTAAACCATCTATCTGACTGCATCTACACTTTTTTCCTTTCCTATAATTGTGATCAATCATACCCCCTCGCTCTTGTAAACTCCTCGTTGCCTCTTACGGTCACTCCAACCGATCTATTCGATCTGATAGGATTCGCAACCAAAGACACTTCCTGCAGACACAACCATCATTAGCATGTAAACTTTCCTTAAACTCCCACATCCAATAGGAAGAGCACATCACACTACTAAATGCCATCTTTGCTCGTTCACAATCTACAGACCCAGAAGATAGCACCATCTTATTGCTGTAAAAAAAGTGTTCCAGGCTAACTTAATATTTATGGTTTATATTTTTAAAATTTAACCAAGAGACAGATCTCACTATAACATGCAAACAAGAAAGAACCCACTCTACTCACTATTGTAGACTTAGAGCAAGGCTATACATAACAACTATTCACTTATCTGTTCCTGTGCTGTGAGCTCTCCCACACAGGTTCCTCTAAGGTCAGTTGTGAATTTCACTGTTTGCTAAGTTTTCCTAGATGCACTTCAATGCGCGGAGATACGTGAATTCAAACAGCAAGGCAGTAACTGTGCAGATTCACTGCTGTGTCAGTTAGCAGTTTGGGTTTCTTTTTCTCTCTCTCTCCTGCACTGACCATGTACCACATATTGTCAAGATTACAGTGGTGCTGGAAAAACACAGGTCAGGCAGCATCCGAGGAACAGGAAAATTAACCGTTTCAGGCAAAAACCCTTTACTAGGAATGAGGCTGGGAGTTTTGGGGGGTGGAGAGATAAATGGGAGGGGAATGTGGCTGGGGAGAAGGTAGCTGAGAGTGCAATAGGTGGATGGAGGTGGAGGTAAAAGTGATAGGTCAGAGGGGAGGGTGGAGTGGATAAGTGGGAAGGAAAATTGACAGGTGGGACAGGTCATCAGGATGGTGCAGAGCTGGAAGGTTAGAACTGGGGTAAGGTTATGGGGGGAAAATGAGGAAACTGGTGAAGTCCACATTGATGCCACAGGGTTGGAGGGTCCCGAGGTGGAAGGTGAGGTGTTCTTCGTCCAGGCGTCGGATAGTGAGGGAGTGGCGACGGAGGAGGTTCAGGACTTGCATGTCCTCCGCATAGTGGGAGGGAGAGTTGAAATGTTCGGCCACAGGGCGGTGAGGTTGATTGGTGCGGGTGTCCCGGAGATGTTCTCTATAGCGCTCTGCAAGAAGACATACGGTCTCCCCAATGTAGAGGAGTGGGGAGCAACGGGTACAATAAATGAAATATGTGGAAGTGCAGGTGAAATTTTAATGGATGTGGAAGGCTCCTTTGGGGCCTTGGATGGAGTTGAGGGGGGAGGTGTGGGTGCAGGTTTTGCAATTCCTACGGTAGCAGGGGAGGGTGCCAGGAGGAGAGGGTGGGTTGTTAGGGGGCGTAGACCTGACCAGGTAGTCATGGAGGGAACGGTCTTTGTGGCAAGCGGATAGGGGTGGGAGGGAAATATATCCCTGGTGGTGGGGTCTGTTTGAAGGTGGTGGAAATGTTGGCGGATGATGTGATTTATGCAGAGGTTAGTAGGGTGGAAGATGAGGACCAGGGGGTTCTGTCCTTGTTGAGGTTAGAGAGGTGGGGTTCGAGGGCGGAGGTGTGGGACGTGGATGAGATATGTTGTAGGGCATCTTCAACCATGTGGGAAGGGAAATTGCGGTCTTTAAAGGAGGAGGCCATCTGGTGTGTTCTGTGGTGGAACTGGTCCTCCTGGGAGCAGATGTGGCAGAGGGGAGGAATTGGGAATACAGGACAGCATTTTTGCAGAAGGTAGGGTGGGAGGAGGTATAATCCAGGTAGCTGTGGGAGTCAGTGGATTTGTAAAAAATGTTCGTGTTGAGTCGGTCATCGTTGATGGAGATGGAATGACCCACTCTGCCGAGAACATGCAGCTCTTGGGCCTCGGTCATCGCCACTCCCTCACCACCTGTTGCCTGGAGGAAGAACGCCTTATCTTCCATCTCGGAACCCTCAAACCCCAGGGCATCAATGTGGACTTCATCAGTTTCCTCATTTCCCTGCCGCCCACCTTACCCCAGTTTCACCCTTCCAGCTCAGCACCATCCTCATGACCTGTCCTTCTTCCTTCCCACCTATCTGCTCCAGCCTCCTCTCCGACTTATCACC
>NC_057711.1:114391651-114400929 GCF_004010195.1 Chiloscyllium plagiosum | reverse complement strand
CTTTTGCCAGAAATGGTCGATTTTCCTGCTCCTCGGATGCTGCCTGACCTGCTGTGTTTTTCCAGCACCACTTTAATCTTGACTGTAATGTCCAGCATCTGCAGTACCCACCTCCGCAAGTGTGCCGCCTATTGTCCATCCTTTTTTAAAGTGCCATTGTTTTGACTTTTTCTAATTTTAAGTCAGCTAATGAGCCATGAAGGTACCTAAAGGACTTGGCCACTCTCAGCAACTCCGTTTTTATTTTTCCCAAAACAATGACAATTGTCAATCAAACTGACAAGTTGCCCTGCATAAGGTCTGACTGTAATGTTGTGATTGGAGGAGCAGTGAGTGCAGGAGCCATGGAGCTGCTTTTCCAATCACAGACTCTAACTCTGCCAATCAGAGATTCTGTATCAGAAAGAGCAGTACAAGCCACAGAGAGAGAATCTATGATTGGAGGGACAGCAAGTGCAAATGTGACAGAATCTGTGATTGAAACAGAAGCTCTCCTCTGTCCATGCGCCATTTCTCCAATGACCACTTAGGCTAGTCCCAGGAGATTTCAGCTTATTCTCTCCTGTTGAATAGTTATTGATAGCAGTGGCTGAAGCTAGGACTTCGACTTCATTTCTCCCCCCCCCCCCCCCCACCCCGCTCCTGAGGAACATTACCTCTCTTATGCAATAGTCCCACGGTCTTGAAGTGGGTGCTTTTCTGAATATTAAACAAATTCTCCAGGTGGTCCAAATGCTTAACAGCTCCTCCACTGTGTTCCCTTTATAAACTAACGCTTTGAACATTCAATTATCAAACAATTCTCCATGCCTTTAATCATTGTTTTCATTAATATTTAGGTTCAGCTTTCTCCTTGTTCTGTTAATATTGGTAAAAAAAAAATTAGATTATGACTGGGACTAAAGTAAAACCAAAGGCATTATTCACATAAGGTCTGTTTAAACTACTTTCACAGTCTGCTAACCCCACCAGTTTAGAGGATTTGCATGTTGCGAATTAGCAGCATAAATATAATTAAAAGTGGCTCCAAAATCTGCATCTATAAACATGCTCCACCTAGTTTCAAGTTTATCTAAATTAACCCTCTCCATTTCATTGCTGCTCAGTGGTTCTCTTTTTTGTAAGGATTTTCCTCATTGAGCTACTCTGCAGATGATAGTCTTTCACAGCATGCTCTGCCTATTGTTACTCAAGGAACCTTTTGTTTTTTCTGTATGCAGGTGTGTCGGTGCCCATGTGTATGCTTGTTTGTTAATGCAGCATCCCTGATGAATTAAAAAAAACAGTTCACATGGCCATTGTGAGGGCAGAAGGGGGGGGCTAGAGAGGACAGGGAATGCAAGGCTGAAAACTCCCCCCAGGCACAATACACTTTCACCAATCCTAGAAATGCCAAATTAGATAGCACAGAGCAAAGTTATTTTTGTGGCACATTGCACCTTATCTGACTCTTTAACAGAGCTGCCGAATTTGTCCCATTCCACAACACCCCTTTTCCCAGAGTCCTGACAACATTTCTCAATGCAGAACGATGCTCAGTGGGTTAGCAGTGCTGCCAGGGACATGGGTTCGATTCCACCCCCAGGTGACTGTCTGTGTGGTGTTTGCACGTTCTCCCTGTATCTGTGTGGAGTTTGCTCATTCTCCCCATGTCTACATGGGTTTTCTGTGGGTGCTGTGGTTTGTTCCCACACTCCAAAGATGCACAAGTTAGGTGGATTGGCCATTCTAAATTGCCCTGTAGTGTCCAGGGATGTGCAGGTTAGGAGGGATTAGGGTTACAGAGATAGGTTAGCAGGGTGCGTCTGACTGGGATACTCTTCAGAGGATGGTTGTGGACCTGGTGGTCTGAGTGGCCTGCTTCCACACTGCAGGTTCTATGATCAAATATGTGCCCGACACCTTTTGTAAGTTACTGCTCAATCTTCTTCCACCATCCTTTCAGGTAACATATTCCAGACCATAACCCTCTGCACATCCTATACAGCCCTGCTGAAAAGTACTGTGGTATCAAAAACACTTACTGGATTTCTGTTCCCAGATGTTTGAGAGAGATGTTGTGCAAGGTAGTGGGCTGCAGGGGGACTGGGAGAGAAGCTGCTTCCACTCCGACAAGACCAGTAGGTGTTTTCACGGGATCCATGAACTCATCTGTTTCCTCTGAAGAAAAATGAGAATTTTTTTAACCACCCTCATTAAAAATGCATGAAAAAGTGACTCACTTGTCATCCGTGCTGATCATTTTCAAATTTATGCTTTCTAAAACTCAATTGTCTGTTCCCATTTTTTCCAAGCAAGGTTTTTCATTCGCTATTCCAAATGCCAAACCAGACAAATTTTATAGGCTTTCATACTTAGAAGTAATGACTTCAAAACTTTGTACAGGCCACAATCAGTCCATTTTTGTTAACGTGTGCTCATAAGGAACAATGTTACTTAGAATTACAAAGATTTACAGAATAGAAACAGGCTGTTCAGCAATAAACCAAACCACTAGCCCTAAGCAGCTCTTTATGCTGTACGACACTTAAAAAGTTAGCATAAACATTCAATAGCATACACAGTTAGTAGGGAAATTGACTGTTGGTCTTTATTTGAAATAGAATGGGATAAAAATTTGGGGGGGGTCTTGCTAAAATTATACAAAGCACTAGTCAGACCACATCTGGAATATCTGAACAGTTTTGAACCCCTAACCTAAAGAAAGATGTACTGGCATCAGAGGCAGTTCAGAGAAAGTTCACTAGGTTGTTTGCAGATGTGGAGGAGAGAATGCAGATTCGGCTTGCAGTCATTGGAATTTAGAAGAATAAGATGTGATTATGTTGATAAGCGTAAGCGTTTTAGGGGACTTGGCAGGGTAAGTGCAGAAAGATTGTTTGCCCTTGTGGGAGAGTCTAAGACCAGAGGACATAATCTCAGAATAAGGGAGTCAATGTTTAAGGCAGAGATAAGGAGGAAATTCTTCTCTCAGAGGGTAGTGAATCTGTAGCATTCTTTATGACATAAAAGCTGGGTCACTAAATATATTCAAGGCTGAGACAGACAGGTATTTTCATCAGTAAAGCAATCAAGGGTTATGGAGATAAGACAAGAATGTGGAGTTGAGGATAATCAGATAAGCCAATCTCTCTTGGGATGACATTGCAGACTCAATGGCTGAGTGGACTGCTTCAGTTCCTATTCCTTATGGTGTTACGGTCAAGCCTCCTCACATCTTTTACCATCATAACCGTCTATTCTCTTCTCTCTCATGTGCTTTCCTCATTTCCCCTTAAATGTATTGATACTATTAATTTCAATCACTCACTATGTTAATGAGTTCTATATTCTCACTACTCACTGGACAAAGAATCTTCTTATTAATTATCTCTTGGAGACTATTTTATATTGATGGCCTCTGGTCCTGATCTTTTCCACAGAGGAAACAGCATGTCTGTATCCATTCTATAAAATCCCTTTAGAATTTTAAGACCTCCATTTGGTCACTCTTCAGCTTTCTGTTTTCAAGAAAGGAGACCCAGCTTGTTAATCCTTTCATGATATCTACCCATGCAGTGCTTCAACCATGTATCTCTTTTCAGCAGTGTTTATGTTCTATACTACTAATCAATTATTTGTAACTTTTCAGTAGACCCTTTTCATAATATGACAACCAGTACATTATGCAGTAATTTATTTGTAGGTAAAAACAATGACTGCAGATGCTGGAAACCAGATTCTGGATCAGTGGTGCTGGAAGAGCACAGCAGTTCAGGCAGCATACGAGGAGCAATAAAATTGACGTTTTGGGCAAGTCCAACTAAAATTCAATGCAGGTTTAGCATAAAAGTTACTTTTCCATTCTATCCCTGCAGAAGAAATAAAATCCAACACTTAATTTGCTTTTTATTTCACGCACAGCATGGTCTTTTATTGATTGATGTACCTGTACTCAGAGATCCCCTTTATTCGTCCATCTCACCTAGACTGGGAACTTCTAAGAAATTAGTGACATCTCTCCTCTTCCTACTAATTGTAATGCCTCACAATCATGGTGATGAATTTCATTGGCAGACTGCTTACGCATTCTGCAAAATTTATATATTTCTTCCAGCCCTCCTCAGTATTGACTATTCCCTCTGTTTGTTATCATTCATAAATTTAGAAGTGGTGACATGGACACTTGAGGATGCTAAAGACATTGTTGTGTGTATTAGCACTAGTAATACTGCTTGGTTCACTGTGGGTACCATTTGTGAACATGTGCATACAGGAGTCTTTCCTGGTTTGCACAGCCAATAAGTTATTATTGCATAATATTTAAATCCCTGAAGCACAAAATTCAGCACAATAGGTGCGTAGGAACCCATATCTGAAGTCACATTTCCATGTGACTTGTGCATGCAGTGAGATCCCACAAGCAGTAGTATAATCATCACACAGAGTCATAGAGATGTACAGCATGGAAACAGACGCTTCGGTCCAAGCCATCCATGCCGACCAGATATCCCAACCCAATCTAGTCCCACCTGCCAGCACCCGACCCATATCCCTCCAAACCCTTCCTATTCATATACCCATCCAAATGCCTCTTAAATGTTGCAATTGTACCAGCCTCCACCACTTCTGACAGCTCATTCCATACATGTACCACCCTCTGCGTGAAAAAGTTGCCCCTTAGGTCTCTTTTCACCCTAAACCTATGCCCTCTAGTTCTGGACTCCCCAACACCAGGGAAAAGACTTTGCCTATTTAGACTATCCATGCCCCTCGTAATTTTGTAAACTTCTATAAGGTCACCCCTCAGCCTCCAATGCTCCAGAGAAAACAGCCCAAGCCTGTTTAGCCTTTCCCTGTAGCTCAGATCCTCCAACGCTGGCAACATCCTTGTAAATTTTTTCTGAACCCTTTCAAGTTTCACAACATCTTTCCGATAGGAAGGAGACCAGAATTGCATGCAATATTCCAACAGTGGCCTAACCAATGTCCTGTACAGCCACAACATGACCTCCCAACTCCTGTCCTCAGTACTCTGACTAATAAATGAAAGCATATCAAACACCATTTTCACTATCCTATCTACCTGCGACTCCACTTTCAAGGTGCTATGATGGAGAAATTTTGACCACAGCATCATGCACTTATTCAATATAATGGCCGTGAGGTCAACTGAATCCACTTGGTGGGGTAGACAAGGCAGTTAAAAGGCAGCACACCTGACAATGCAGCATTCTGTCAGTGTGACACTGCGAGTGTCAGATTAGATTTTGTGGTCAGATATCTGAAATGGAATTTGAACTCACATCGTCCTACTCAGGCAAAGACCACTATCTAGTGAGCCATGGCAAGCAACATCCTGACTTACAGAAATTATCCAGCATAATAATACAAAAATGCAAGCTAGAAACAGAAAAAATGCATTTTAATTTATAAAGATTGAATTATCTTGAATCAAGCATACGTAACAACAATAAACAGTTTGCTAACAATGTTTAGCACTGAAAGGATACCACATTGCAGATTAATTTACCACATAGTTTAGTACCTCAGTTCTGCTTCACTCTTCTCCTGATAATCAGCAGTACTGAATTTGTTTTTAGACAGTTGCTGTTCCCTTTCTTTGTATAAAAAAAACTGCTTAATTTAGATTTAAAAAGAAAACCAAGAAAATATTCTATTGCGAAAATGAGTCCACCAAATAGATGGTGCAAGAAAAACTAAAGGAAGGAATAATACTATTTGATTGCCATCTCAACAATCTACAAGTCACAATATTTTCATGGTAAAATTGCTGAGAAGTGGCCACTGCACAATCATGTTTAAACAAGCTCCAGTTTAACATGGGTTAGAATCCATTGCATTGTACAGCACTACCCTTTTTGCTGACTGCAATTGATTCAGAATAGATCCAGCAACTCAAAACTAGCACCCATGAGGCACTGTGGACCATCGATAACAGCAAAAATGCATTCAACTGCAATCTGTAACCCCATAGATCAGCATATTATTCGCTCTGCCATTATCATGCCAGGGGACCAACTCTGATTCGATAAGGATCAGCAGATGACACACCTAGAATATGACATGCCAACAAACGGATGTACAAAACAGGACTGCATCCGTGCTAAACAGTAGACGCAGCTTATTATGCCAACAACCAACAAATCTGACCTGCAGTCTTGCCACATTCAGTCCTGAATAGTTGTGGGCAATCTAATATTTAACTAGAGGAGGAAGCTCCACAAATGTTCCTATCCTTAATAATGCAGAAACTGGCATGTTACTGAAACAGTCACCTTCAGCAAGAAATACCATGTGTATGATTCATCAAGGCTTCCACCCATGATCCCCAGCATCATGCCTGCTGGTCTTCAACCAATTAGGTTCATTCTGTATGAAGTAAAAAGAAAAGGCTGAAGACACTGCATTCCGCAAATGCTACGGTCCCTGACAATATTCTGGCAATTGTACAAAAGACTTGTGCTCCAGAACTAGCCAAGTCTCTCTTTAAGCTATGTGACTGCAACTACAACACAAGCATATACTTGACCATGTGGAAAATTACCCAGGTATGTTTATACACAAAAGGCAGGATAATCCAACTTGGCCAAACACTCATCGGCAAGGCTATCATGTGACACTTGAACAGTATTATCCTGCTCACCAATGCTCAACTTGGTCCGCTCAACTCCAGATCCCAGTTCGAACCTTAGTTCAAGCATAGACAAAAGGACGGAGTTCCAGCATTGAGATGAGAATAACCGTTTGTCATCAAAGCAGCATTTAACAGAGTGTTGCCTCAAGGAGGAGACAGTAAGGATTGCAGATGCTGGAGATCAGAATCAAAAAGTGTGATGCTGGAAAAACACAGCTGGCCAGGCAGTAACTGATGAGCAGGAGGGTCAACATTTCGAGCAGGAGATTTTCATCAGGAATGTGGGAGGTAGGGGACAACGGTGCTGAGAGATAAATGGGTGGGGCAGGGTAGCTGGGAATGTGATAGGTAGATGAAGGTGGGGGTGATTGTGACAGGTTGAAGTGGAGGGTGGAGTGGAGAGGTGGAAAGGAAGTCGGACAGGTAGGACAGATCAAGAGGCTGGTGCTGATTTGAAGGGTTGGATGTGGGATAAGGTGGGTTGGGGGAGGTGGAGAGATGAAGAAACTGGTGAAGTTGATGTTGATGCTGTGTGGTTGGAGGGTCCCAAGTTGGAAGATGAGGCGTTCTTCCTCCAGGCGTCAGGGTGGCTCAGATTTGGCGGTAGAGGTGGCCCAGGACTTGCATGTCCTACTTGAAAGACTGCAATTTCACCTTCCAGAGAGTCAAAAATGCCCTCCAGTGCATCTCCTCCACTTCCCACACCTTTACTCCTGAACATCAACCCTCCAACCTCAAAATGGACAGAATTCCACTGGTCCTCACCTTCCACCAGATACAATGTATCATCCTCCGCCACCTAGAGTCAGACCCCACCACCAGAGATATATTTTCCTCCCCACCCTTTTCAGCATTCTGCAGAGAACATTCCCTCTGTGACTCCCTCATTAACTAACTTGGTACCCTATCTGTCACGTTGGACATTTACTCCCTCCACACACACAGTACGCCACAACAATGATGTGCAACAAGATACATTACAATATCTCTGAGCTTCTTTGACAGCACCTTTCAAACACAGACCTCGATCAGTGAGGTGGACAGGCACAGCAGGTACATGGGAAGACCACATCCCGCGGGTTCCCCTCCAAAACATACGCCATCCTGAATTGGAACTATATTGCCATTTCTTTACTGTCACTGGGTCAAAATCCTGGAATGTCCTCCCTCCATCTCTGACAGTGCTAAGGGTTCAAGAAGGCACATCCCCAGCGCCATCTGAAGGGAAGTTAGAGATGGGCACTAAATGTTGATTTTGACAATATTGTTCACATGCTTTGAACAAATTATAAAAAAATGATGGTAAAGTTCCTCATCCTCTAACCCCACGTCCTCCTATCTTGTGGGGAAAAACAATTGACTACCAATCTCCAGTCAAAGGCTAACTTGTACACTCTAAATGTTGAGCATCCCTTTACTGCTTTTGTCACAAAGGCTCTAGTCATAAAACTCAGAATTATGTTTATTTTTATACTAAACGATCCTATACCCAATAGTATAAATAGTAGGAAAAACAGAAAGACGATATTTGCCTTAACTACTTCTCCTTGAGTAGGAAAATGCAGTTACTTTCATTGAGCAAAATCAGGAATTTTATGTTATCCCTCCTTCATTTGTTCTGTCTAATCCTCACTTTCTGACAGTTTCTGAAGGACAGCTAGATTGCAGTAAGACAGAGATAGATTTCCGAAACCCTTTGAAGATCCATGAAAAACAATTGGGAATTCAAGGACTTATCTCAAACTGAAATAGAGCTGCCAATCAAACACATATACACACAGACACAAATAGTTTCAACTCTCGGGACTGGATTTCCTGGGGTGTCAAACTCAGATCCATTTATCAACGGAGTATAAATTTCTTCTTAATAAAGAATGAGTATTGTGACCAAAGTCCCAACCAAACTAAAGGTGATTGACTAACTTTCTTGACAGTTAAGTCTTGAGCTCAGACTCTTATAAAGGTCAGAGCAATGTGGGCTGTCTGACATGTACAGCAGGAGTTCCAGGGCACTACCTACAAAGCGAGGGTGAAGATTTCCCCAAATTGCCATGGCCAGGGAAATTGTCAGCAAGGCAACTCTGAACTGACAGTGTTTGGGTATGCAACAGCCTTTTAAATATAGTGCCTAAACCAAGGATACCAGCTGATTCTAGGATATCCAGTGAGCAGCTAATTGTTCAGGCTACAGCCCATGGTAAGGTGGGGTGGATATTGATTTGATTTATTATTGTCACATGTACCAAGTTACAGTCAAAAGTATCATATTGCATGCTAACCAATCAAGTCATACCTTACGTAAGTACATGAGGCATCTAACAAATTCAACATGACTTGCACTTAGCCAAAAAACTGTAAGATTCAACCTTATGTATCTAGTATTGGTCGTGCCTTTGGAATTTGTATTAGTTAACTATATTCCACTCATTGTAATCCCTGGGAGAAATAATTTTGCTTTTATTGGGATACTTTGCTGTAATGCATAGAGGCGCAGTTTACTGAGTAAATAGACTGCTGATTATTGACTGTTGTTTAAAATAGACAGTCTGCTCCCCTCCCTTGTAAAACTGCTGTCTTTCGTGTACAGCTGTCAATGTTTTTTGTAAATTGTTTTGTAACTTGTTTAATAAAATAAAAAAAA
>NC_057711.1:114321547-114390649 GCF_004010195.1 Chiloscyllium plagiosum | reverse complement strand
TCCTCCATGTCCCTCCTCCCTACCTTTTATCTTCTCCTGCTGAACACTCTCTGCTCATTCCTGAAGAAGGGCCTGTGCCCGAAACGTCGAATCTCCTGTTCCCTGGATGCTGCCTGACCTGCTGTGCTGTTCCAGCAATAAAGTTTCAACCCTGCATTTCCCAAAGCCTTATATCAAAGATCAGTGGAACTTCCAAATGTGTATTTCCTGTGAAGAACACAGTTACAATGAAATATTTTGAGCACTGGCATTTAATTGCAAAACCCTAATGACTAGAAAAGGTGTCATGTCAATAATTCCCTCCTGACAACAGGAAACTGAGCTGCACTCAATGCTTTATTTTCATAATTTTTAAAATTCTGATTTCAGTGTTGTGGATTTCTGATTGAAATATTGTTTAATAATGCACTTGGCCTTTCCACAACAAATTTGCTAGAATGATGAACTGTGAGCTGTTGCTTTGGAGGGTGCAAGTCCTTGTGAATTGCAAGCTGGATGGAAAGGAAGCAGATAGCAAAATGTCCGTTGATTTCAGTGACAGGGAGCTGATGCTCAGAAGTCTGTCTCTGCCCTTCTGGTGTCTATATGGACAGTACCCATCTATGTTCCAGGCAGTTGTCATCCTGTTGCTTAGCATTCCCATGCCACTGTTATGCTTTGCTTGTGCACATGTGCAGATGCTCTGCCACCCAGCAGCAGTGTTGACAATAAACATGGTCTTTGTTGTATTACACAACACAAGGCAAATTGGCAAATGATCTATCTGGCATGAAGAATGTAGGATTGCATGGATGGTTTAGTAAACTCTGTAGACTGAATCAAAGCTATTGGACTCACCAACAACCTGAATACTTGGGGAACGTTTCACTTAACCATTATGAGAAAGAAAAACTAAATTTATCACAATGACCATTGACAGCATAAAAGATCGTTGTCAGAAATGTGATTCAGCTGTGGGGTGGATATTTCTGTACAATGGTTCAGGACAATGGCCCAGGAAGTTCTATTTTAGTGGTTAATAAGAATTAGGCGTAGGCAGCCATTCAGCCCTTGGAGCCTGTGGTGATCCTAATGGCTAATTGGAACACATCTTCCAAAGTCAACTTTGAAAATACATCTTCACAATTACAGAGTCATAGGAATTTACAGCAGGCGAACAGACCCTTCAGCCCAACTCGTCCATGTCGACCACATATCCTAAGTTAATCTCGGATCATTTGCCAGCATTTGGCTCACATCCCTCTAAACCCTTCCTATTCACATGCCCATCCAGATGCCTTTTAAATGTTATAATTGTATCAGGCTTCACTATTTCCTCTGGCAGCTCTTTTCATACACACCCTACCTCTGCGTGAAAACGTTGTCTTAGATCTCTTAAGTCTTTCCCTTCTCACCTTAAACCTGTTGGACTCTCTTACCATGGGTTGAAACTTTATTGCTGGAACAGCACAGCAGGTCAGGCAGCATCCAGGGAACAGGAGATTCGACGTTTCGGGCACAGGCCCTTCTTCAGGAATGAGCAGAGAGTGTTCAGCAGGAGAAGATAAAAGGTAGGGAGGAGGGACTTGGAGGAGGGGAGTTGGAAATGTGATAGGTGGAAAGAGGTCAAGGTGAGGGTGATAGGTCGGAGTAGGATGGAGGCGGAGAGGTCAACAAGAAGACTGCAGGTCAGGAAGGCGACGTGGTCGACGGTGCCCTCCACCGCATCTCCTCCACTTCCAACTCCCCTCCTCCAAGTCCCTCCTCCCTACCTTTTATCTTCTCCTGCTGAACACTCTCTGCTCATTCCTGAAGAAGGGCCTGTGCCCGAAACGTCGAATCTCCTGTTCCCTGGATGCTGCCTGACCTGCTGTGCTGTTCCAGCAATAAAGTTTCAACTTTGATATCCAAATGAATCCAACAAGAACTGGACCAAGCATATGTGGTACTCATAATCTTCTTCATCCTAAGTATACGCATGATTTTACTACAACTGCTAAGTATTTCATCAGTAATATTTTCAGCAACATAACACAAAACATCGCAGATAAGAAAAACTGCAGCATATTAACATGCCAAATTTCCCCTAAAGTAAATGCATTAAAATTCCATCAAATTTGACAATATTGTTATGTATTTGGCTTTAAGGGGTTAACACGTAGGGGGTTCCATACAACAGCCAAGCAGGGTGAGATCAATAGTTGTGATGTTGAGAAGATATGCTCTTCTTCATTAGGGTAAATAAAACCACAGAAAGTAGACAAAATCAAACACAAAATATTGCTGAGGAAAGGAGTGAACAAAGACAGAAATGGGAACTATTTAAATGTAAATCTATGATTCGCTCCAGTAATAATATCTAACAATATTCAATATCTAGGATCATACCAAAAGAGTACTTTGAAGTATTAAAGGGATTTTCTGCTATCTAGTGATCTCTGAGGCATGAAGTTTCCCTTTCTTGATATGTGCAAGATCAAGACAAACACTAGGCATACAGTAACAGTGATATCACCGCAGGGAGTTGGCAGCCAATTACACTGAAGTATTCTCAAACAGCAAATCAGAAAGTAAAATGCAGTAAAATCTTCTACTCAATTAAAATTTCCACAGAGTAAATACAAATCATCAGTGATACACATGGGATTAAAGTAGCTGAAATATCATAACTTTTTTTTAAATTTGAAAAAAACATTATTGCCATAATAATGGCAAAAAAGCATCCCAGCTCCAAGTCCCTCCTCCCTACCTTTTATCTTCTCCTGCTGAACACTCTCTGCTCATTCCTGAAGAAGGGCCTGTGCCCGAAACGTCGAATCTCCTGTTGCTGCCTGACCTGCTGTGCTGTTCCAGCAATAAAGTTTCAACTTTGATCTCCAGCATCTGCAGACCTCACTTTCTCCTCTCTTACCATGGGGAAAAGACCTTGGCTATTTACCTTATCCATACCCCTCATGATTTTATAAACTTCTATAAGGTCACCCCTCAACCTCAGACACTCCAGGGAAAATAACCCAGCTTGTTCAGCCTCTCACTATAGGTCAAACCTTCCAAACCTGGCAATATACTTGTAAATCTTTTGTGCAGCCTTTAAAGTATCACAACATCTTTTATTAGCAGGGAGACCAGAACTGAATGCAGTATCCCAAAAGTGGCCTACACAATGTCCAGTACAGCCGTAACATGACATCCCAACTCCTACACTGAATGCACGGACCAATAAAGGCAAACACACCAAACACCTTCTTCACAACCCTGTCTACCTGCAGCTCCACTTTCAAGAAAGTATGAAGCGCATCTCTAGGTCTCTTTGTTTGGCTACACTCCCCTGAACCATACCATGAAGTATATAAGTCCTGCCACGATTACTAAAATGCAGCACTTCTCGTATAATCATACAGGAAGAAAGCAGTCCATAATCCCAAACTAAACTAGTCCCACCTGCCTGCTCCCGGCCCATATCCTTCCAAACCTTTCCTATTCATCAAGTTATGCAACTGTCTTAAATTCCAGAAGACTCAGTACCACAGCGCTTCACAGGAATCTCCAAAGCACTGAAGATGTCACCATACAAGGGAGACAAAGCCTACAAATCAACTTCACAGCTCGAACATACCCACAACCACAGCAACCTGCATCCAAGCTACAAATCTTAACACAAACCTTGTCTTTTAAATGTTGTATTTGTGCCCACATCCACCACTTCCTGAGGAAGCTCAATCCTGATGCAAAACTCCCTCTGTAGAAATATTTGCGCCATATGTCTTTTTAAAAATCTTTCTCCTCTCACCTTAAAAATGTGCCCCCAGTCTTGAATTCCAGTCATACCATTAACCCTATCCATACCCCTCATGATTTATTAACCTCTGTGAATGTCAGCTCTCAACCATTCTTTAAATTAAACTCCATCTGCCACTTCTTGACCAAATGGCCCATCTGATCAAGTGCCTGCTGTACTCTGAAGTAACCTTATTTGCTGTGCACCACACCATCAATTTTGGTGTCATTAGCAATCTTACTAACCATACCTCCTATATTCACATTGAAATCATTTACATAAATGACAAAAAGCAGTGGACTCAGCACAGATCCTTGCGACACACTGCTGGTCACAGGCCTCCATCTAAAAAACAATCCTCCAACACCACCCTCTAAGTATCCAAACAGTTACTGCATTAGAGGTCAGATCAGTTTTCATTCATGTGAATCCAAAGAAAATGATGGCACCAGACAGAGTACCAGGCCGTGCACTCAGGGCATGCGCAGATCAACCTGCAGAGGCCTTCTCAGACATCTTCAACATCTCCCTGCAGGAGGCTACTGTCCCTGCCTGTTTCAAGAGGGCCAACATCATCCCTCTGCCTAAGAAGGCTCATGCAGCATGTCTCAATGACTCCCACCCAGTGACCCTAACTTCGGTAGTCATGAAACGCTTTGAAAGGCTGGTCATGGCATTAATCAACTTCAGTCTCCCCACTAATCTTGACCAACTCCAATTTGCCTATCAGACCAACACATCCATGTCAGATGCCATAACACTTGCCCTTCACTCTGCCATAAAACATCTTGACACCAAGAACAGCTACATAAGAATCCTACTCATTGTTGAAGGCTGAACTGTAGTCACTGTTATCCCCTCGAGACTGATTACTAAACTTAGTGATCTTGAACTAAGCTCCACTCTCTGCAACCGAATCCTCAGTTTCCTGACCAAAGGTAACAATCAATGAAGATTGGGGACAATATTTCATCCTCACTAACACTCAACACTGGACACCCCAGGGGGCATACTAAACCCCCTACTGCACTCACTGTATACCTATGACTACATCACCAAATACCAGACTAATGCCATTTACAAGTTTGCTGATGACACCACTATAGTTGGTCGAATCTCTGATGGCGACGAAACAGACTACAGAAGAGAGGTGGAAGACCCGGAAAAATTGAGAACAACCTAGCTCTCAATGCCGGCAAAACCAAGGAACTCATTAATGACTTTCGACGGAATGTTACTCATGCTCCCCTACACATTAACAGCACAGAGGTGGAACGAGTGGAGAGTGTCAAGCTCCTGGGAGTGGTCATCCACAACAAGCTTTCTTGGACTCTTCATATGGACGCACTTGTTACAAAGGCCCAACAACATCTCTTCTTCCTCAGGCAGCTGAGGAAATTTGGCATGACAGCAAGTATCCTTGCCAACTTTTATAGGTGCACCATCAAGAGCATTCTATCTGGATGTACCACTATCTGGTACAGCAACTGTACCATTCAAGATCGGAGACAGTTACACAGAGTGGTGAACTCGGCCTGGACAATCACAAAGGCCAACCTCCCATCTATAGAATTCAACTACCAGCATTCTCAAAGATCCACCACACCTTGGCAATGTTTTTCTACAACGTCTACCATCGGGGAGAAGGTACAGAAGCCTGAATACACGCCCCAGCCAGTTTCGTAACAGTTTCTACCCTACTGTTGTTAGAATATTGAATGGACTCTCAAACTCTTAGCATTCGCCTACACCTGTTTTTGTTTGTTTTTGCTGCTGTTTACGTATTATTTACTTATCTATGCTACTTAACTCTGACCTGCCTGTATTGCTCCCAGGACAAAGCTTTTCTCAGTGTCTCAGTTCACATGACAATAAATTCAATTCAAAATTCAATTCAAAACTCCTAACTTTGAGCCAATTTTGTATCCAAATAGCTAGCTCTCCCTGGATTTCATATGATTTACCTTGCTATCCAGTCGATCATGCAGAACCTTGTCAAATACCTTACTGAAGTGTCCATATAGACAAGGTCACCGCTCTACTTTTATCAATCTTCTTTGTCACTTCTTCAAAACAATACTCAGTTAAGTTAGTGAAATATGATTTCCCATGCACAAAGCCATGTTGACTTTCCACAATTAGTCCTTGCCTTTCCAAATATATGTAAATCGTGCCCCTCCAACAACTTGCCCACCAATGACATCACATTCACCAGTCTATAGTTCCCTGGCTTTTCCTTACCACCTTTCTTAAATAATGACACCATGTTTGCCAACCTCCAGTCTTCCAGCACCTCACCTGTGGCTATCAATGAAACAAATATCTCAGCAAGGGGCCCTGCAATCAATTAGGTGAAAGTGAGGACTGCAGATGCTGGAGATTAGAGTTCAGAGCGTGGTGCTGGAAAAGCACATCTGGTTAGGCAGCATCCGAGGAGCAGGAGAGTCGATGTTTCAGGAAAAAGTCCTGCAATCACTTCCCTAGCTCCCCACAAAGTTCTGGGGTACACTTGATCAGATCCCAGGGATTTATCCATCTTTACATGTTTTAAGATGCCCCAGCCCTTTCTCCTCTGCAATTTGGACATTTTTCATGATGTTGCTATTTATTTCCCTGAGTTTTCTATCTTCCATATCCTTCTCCACAGTAAACATTGATACAAAATTCTTGTTTAATATCTCCCCCATCTCCTGGAGTTTCACACATAGATGGCCTTGCTGATATTTAAGGAGACAAAAGTGAGGACTGCAGATGCTGGAGATTCCTGATGAAGGGCTTTTGCCCGAAACGTTGACTCTCCTGCTCCTCGGATGCTGCCTGACCCATTAATGTTTAAGGAGACCTATTCTCTCCTTAGTTACTCTTTTGTCCTTAATGTATTTGTAGAAATTCTTTGGATTCTCCTTAACACTTCTTGTCAAAGCTATGTCATGCCAGCTTTTTGCCCTCCTGATTTCCCTCTTGAATATACTCCTACTGCCCTTACACTCTTCTAGGGATTCATTCAATCCCTGAGTCTATATGTGACATACGCTTCCTTCTTTTATTTGAGATGCAGAAGGCAAACAGAAGGTAAAAGGTTCCTCTCTCTCAATAAAATAACACAATGTTAGTTTCTGGCAAAGAAAGCCACATCAGATTACAGATGAAGTCAGTCAGCATCATGGTATGACTCCTGGTATTATGACTCACCTTCCTTTCCAGAATAGAAGAACGAGATTAACAGGTTTGATACTGAATTTTACACAGGCTTTCAAGCAAACACCAAGCAATGTTTGTGAGTAACTTGCATGTTAAAACAAACCAGTCATTCCCAAACAGTGAGCACAGTGTCTGTCATTGCTCTGAGAGTAGCACCTTTACTGGAGTCAGAAGGTGATCGGTCCAAGTAGCATTGCACAATCTTAAGTACAAAAAAAATCAATACTGAGGAAGTGCTACACTGTTGCAGGTGCTGAGTTGCAGAGAAGCTGTCAATCTAATCAGCCTGCGTACTCTCTTTGGTGGATGTGAAAGGCCCCAAAGTCACTATTTTGAAGAGGAGGAGAGGAAACCTCTACGGTGTCCTGGCTAAACATTCATCAGCTTCAATCAAGATCAGAAAATAAAACAGATCATCTGCTGATGGCTGTTTAAATGAGTTTGTTTGTAAATTGGCTGCTGTTTCCATCATTACAACAACGGCCACCTTTCAAAAGTAATTTGGGACATCCTGAGGTTGTGAAGAGTACTATATGAAGGGTGTTCTATCCTTTATAAATGGAATCATTAAAGTATTGACTCTTCTTGAATATTGCCAATGAAGCTCTTTTGGATGGCTCAGAGCATTGGAATACTTTTACCACTGGAAATAAAGTTCATTGTAAAGCAGCTGCAGCATCGTAAGTGATTTCCAATTTAGTTACCCCTTAAAAGCAAATATAATGAGTAAAGCCTTGGGATTATTCCCTCAAGATTACAAAGAAAAACAAGGGGGAAAGCAACAATGCTTCCAGTACGTCAACATTACCTTGCACCAGTTCTCTCAAGCAGTATCCTCACCACAGAAGCAGAAAGCACATAGAACAGTAGAGCACAGGAATGGACCCCTCAGCCCACGATGTCGTGCTGAATGTGATGGCCAATGAAACTAATCCCTTCTGCCTGTCTTTCGTCCATATCCATGTGTTCATCTAAAAATGCCTTAGATGCCCCTATCATTTCTGCCTTCACTACCACTCCCGGCAGATGTTCCAGACTCCTACCACTCTCCATAAAAACAAACTTACCCCTCATATCTCCTTTGAGTTTTCCCCCTCTCAGCTGAAATGCATACTCCCTAGCATTAGACATTTCAACTCTGGGAAAAAGATTCTGACCATCAACCATATCCATGCATCTCATAAATTTTATAGACTTCTGTCAAGTCTCCCTTCAGTCTCCACCACACCAGAGGAATCAACCTGAGTTTTTCTAGCCTCTCCTTAGAGCTCATACCCTCTAATACAGAGAGCTTCCTGGTAAACCACTTATCTCCCTCTACAAAGCAAAGCTCTTTCATCCTATTTCAAATATGGACAAATAGTCTCCTGTAAACCTTCTGTACTGAGTTCACAAATTCATTTCCTTAAGATCTCTGGACAAAAGTGGCCATTTTTTCTAACTATTCAGATAGATATTGAATTTAGACGGTCTTTCAGGTAGCAGGCCTGTGTAGTCAGTAAGATCCAGAATTCTGTAAATGGAGGGAAATGGAATGATTGATATCTCCTCCAGCTCCAATTTGGTCTCCATTATTGGAATCCCTACAGAATCCCTACAGCATGGAAAAAAAGCCATTTGGCCCAACAAGTCCACACCGACCCTTCAAAGATTAACCCACCCAGACCCCATTACTCTACATTTACCCCTGACTAATGCACCTAACCCACAGATACCTGAATACCATGGGCAATTTAGCTTGGCCAATTCACCTGACCTGCACATCTTTGGATTGTGGGAGGAAACCAGAGCACCTGGGGGAAACCCACACAGACACGGGCAGAATGTGCAAGCTCTACACAGTCACCCAAGGGTGGAATTAAACCCAGGTCCCTGGTGCTGTGAGGCAGCAGTGCTAACCACTGAGCCATCATGCCACCCATTAAGATGTGGCCTTTGTGGGAGGAATATTCTCATTCCATATTAGTTTCATCCTTTGGTGCTGCAGTGTCCCATTCCTCTATGACAGACTCCCACTGCTGAAAATCTTGCCAAATGCCTTACTGGCCGTTCAAGCAATCCCTTCCAGCCTGCTCTAATAAAGTGAGTTTGAGATCATGTCAGGGTGAATGATTCTGGCAAATGACCCATTCCTGCCACTCCAAAAGAGCAGACTGCAACCTTTTATGGACACATTGCTCACACTTTATTAAACAGTTTTGCATGCAGGGTACTGTCAAAAAAATTGGATAAGAAAGTAATATTTCTCTCACGAGCAACTAGGTTTCAGGTCAATGCCAAGGATTGCCTTAGGGTTATGAGGAATTCAAGTTTATTTCCTGGTCACTGCTTTCAGCAATCCCTGGAAAAATATCACAGCTGCACTAAAAAGATGACCAGCTGCTGGGATTTGAATTTCACCAATAATTCATCAACAAATTGAGCTTAAGATTGTGTTAGGTTTCGGAAGGGTTTTCCTTTGCTCAAGTTTATGTTTAAACTTATTCAGAAGATTTCACATTCAGTCCATCAACCAACCAGCATGCTTTTTGCATTAAAAACATTCTTTGACATGGTTAACTGGTAATCAGGTGCAGCTTTGGTAATGCACCTGAAAGTAAATTTAAGACCAAAAGTAAGCACTTCATTCAGAGATTAAAAGAAAACGCAAAGTGCTAGAGAAACTCATCTGTGGACAGAAAAAACATAGTTACTGTTTCAAATCTGATGCTATGACCATTCTTTGGAACTGAAGAGAGCTAGAAAATGACAGTCTTTAATGAGTTATATTGACCTGAAAACATTAACTTTTTTTTTCTCCATAGAAGCAGTCAGACCTGCTGCATTTCTCCAGCACTTTTTGTTCTTATTTCAGAACTCTAGCATCCACAGCATTGTGCTTTTAGTTTATTCTATTCAGAGAGTCTTCCATCTTGTGTTTAATATTATCAACAATGACTTCAAAAGTGTACAGAATGACTATTAATGAATGTACAGTGGACAATTGTAGTAAATTAGTTTTTAATATAATATTTCTAAGCTTTTAAAATGATGCATATTAATATCTGTCTGCTGAAACAAAAACATTTTAATTTGATAAGCCTCTGTGAGGGGCCTTTACATTGATGCTGTCAGTAGAACCTTGCCATAGTGATTAATTCAATTGGAGAGGTGATCATTTTCATGGGTGGGCGCCATCCATCTCTTGGACCAATTGAAATTTGCAATTGAAATTCCATGATCCTTTCCATGATCCTAGCTTGCTTGAAAGAAACCAGCACAACCAGGTGGAAGCCCCAAGTCAAGATGTTATTCTTTAGACCATAAGACCATAAGACATAGGAGCAGAAGTAAGGCCTTTCGGCCCATCGAGTCCACTCCACCATTCAATCACGGCTGATGGGCATTTCAACTCCACTTACCCGCATTCTCCCCGTAGCCCTTAATTCCTTGTGACATCAAGAATTTATCAATTTCTGCCTTGAAGACATTTAGCGTCCCAGCCTCCACTGCACTCTGTGGCAATGAATTCCACAGGCCCACCACTCTCTGGCTGAAGAAATGTCTCCGCATTTCTGTTCTGAATTTACCCCCTCTAATTCTAAGGCTGTGTCCACGGGTCCTAGTCCCCTCACCTAACGGAAACAATTTCCTAGCATCCACCCTTTCCAAGCCATGTATTATCTTGTAAGTTTCTATTAGATCTCCCCTTAATCTTCTAAACTCCAATGAATACAATCCCAGGATCCTCAGCCGTTCCTCGTATGTTAGACCTACTATTCCAGGGATCATCCATGTGAATCTCCGCTGGACACGCTCCAGTGCCAGTATGTCCTTCCTGAGGTGTGGGGACCAAAACTGGACACAGTACTCCAAATGGGGCCTAACCAGAGCTTTATAAAGTCTCAGTAGCACAACAGTGCTTTTATATTCCAACCCCCTTGAGATAATGTTTACACGTTAGAAGTATAATCACACAGATGTCCATTAAGCTCATCGACTCTCTTCCTATTCTCTGCTCTGTTCGGCTGCAAGTTTATTTCCCTTGAGTGCCTAAAATTTCCTTTTCAAGCTGTTTAATTGTTTATAGGTTTATCAAAACAGTTGAGAAAACAAAGAGGCTGTTTAATTATAAAATGCCGTGGGAGGTGGGAGATCATATGATGAAACCTCCAGGAATATGGCCAACTGGAACTGGCAATCCTAGATTAAAGTGTCAGCTAAGCTCTGTGCAATGGACAGAAATATTACTTCACCCTCATACAGAGAAAAGTCCACCAAAGACCATTTTCTTCCAAATTTGTGAAGGTCATCAGATTGTCCAGTAACAACGTATATTCCTCTATCACTTTTATTAAAGTTAGAAAATCTAAAGGAGCAGAATAGATGGGTTACAAAATTTGACAACAAGCCACACGTTTGAACAGATGACCAAAACTTGAGTCAAAGACGCAGGTTCTTAAAGAGATTCTTAAAAGGGTAAAAATATCAGAGCAACAGACAGGGAGGTAATTCTAGATCTTAGGGTATAGGCACCTGAAGGCACAGCTATTGAATGGTTCAGGTACAGCTATTGAATGGCAAAACAATTAAATTTGGAGGCCAGAATTAGACGAATATAAATATCTCAGTGGATTGTGGTGCTGGAGGTGATTACAGCGATAGGGAAGACTGTTGAGGTGATGGAAAATTTGAAAACAAAGATGAGAATTTTAAACTCAAGGTGTTGCTTGACCTAGAGTCAATGAGCACAAGGTGGTAGATGAATGGGAAATGATAGTCACAGGTTTATGGAGGGTGAAACATGAGATGCCATGTAATAGTCAAGACTAGAGGTGACAAAAGCATGGATAAGGGTTTCATAAACAGGCCAGGACAATATCAGGTGCACCTTAGGGGGCTGTGTAATAAAATCACGAGGAGCATAGATAGAGTAAATAGACAAAGTATTTTCCCTTGGGTGGAGGAGCCCAGAACTAGAAGGCATAGGTTTAGGGGTAGAGGGGAAAGATATGAAAGAGACAACTTTTTCACTCAGAGGGTGGTATGTGTATGAAATGAGCTTCCAGAGGAAGTGATGGAGGCTAGTACAATTGCAACATTTAAAAGGCATCTGGATGGGTATATGAGTAGGAAGGATTTGTAGGGATATGGGCCGGTGGGTGGCAAGCAGGGCTAGATTAGGTTAGGATAGCTGGTCGGCATGGACAAGTTGGACCGAAGGATCTGTTTCCACGCTGTACATCTCTATGACTCTATGTGGCTGAAGTTCATCTTGGAGTTAAATATGACACTTGGGTGGTGAATATGCTGGAGAAGCCAGACCAAAATATATAAATATCTTTAACACTGTTCACGAACTCAATATTTAATATTTTCTAAATATCTATTCCATCAGCACTTTTTTGTGCTTTCTTTTTAAAACTACAGGACAAATATCATGATTTGCAACTAAAGTCAGTCAGGATCAGTGGCTGCACTTTGAACTCCTGGGTGTGACAGCTGCTCTGCCTGCAAAATTCAATATACAATGTTAGCAGACACTTGGGGAGTGTTTGGTTGCCAGAGGCCTTTCAGTCTGCCTGTGCAGGAAAAGGTTTCCCTCATGTCATTTTAAATCAGTGTCCTCTGATACTCAACATATTCACCAAAGGCAGGAGTTTCTCTCTATTCTGTCTGAACTCCTCATGATTTTGAACACTTGTATCAGGTTAACTTTCAGTCTTCTTTTCAGTTGGAGTAAAGAACTCCAACTTCTCCAATCCAGCCACTTAGCTGGATTCTCATCCTTCTCACATGCTTTCACATCCTTTCTAAAGTGTGCTGTCTAGATTTGGTCACAATACTCCAATTGAGATCAAGCCGAAGTTGTATATGGGTTTTTTATAACTTCTTTATTTCTGCGGTCTATATCCTGATTTATAACACCAAGATCCCATATACATTAAGTAATTCCTCAAATTGCCCCGCCACCTTAAATGATGTAAACCCATATAACCGCAGGTCCCTCTGCTGTGGTACCTCTTTTAGATTTGTATTCTTAATTTAATGTTGACTTCCTTGTTCTTCCTACTTAAATAAATCTGTTCACACTTCTCTGCTTTAAATGTTATGTTAAGCATTGAAACATTCCAGTGAAAGAGATGGACGTACCTTCTGTTTTGAATGCTGGTGGTAACTCAGTATGCTCGGTTGAGATGCTGAGATCATCTGTAAGGGCATAATTCTGCTCCTCACCATGTTCCCAACGTTTCTGCTGCAACTGCTGTAACCAGTACATCATGACATCTTTATTCTTTGCCTGAAAACAAAATCCATGTTTCTCTCATCAGGGAATAGATAATTTCATTGCCCAAACTTAGATTTCCCACACCCTAATAAACCTTGTCCATAAGTGCTTTTGTATTTTGTTTTAAAAGCCATAAGATTCAAAGAAGTTCTAATAACAATAACTTGCATTTGCCCATCACCTTTTAATATCACAAGACATACCCTTACACGAGCAATCATCAGACAAATTCTGTCACTGAGTCATTAGGAGGTATTAGAATAAGTGACCATAGGTGTTGTCAAAAAGACAGGCTGCAAGGACCATCTTAAAGGAAGTCCAAAAAGTAGTGAGACAGATGTTTAGGGAAATAATTCAAAGCCTCTCCAACTGCTATATACTCATGTCAAAATAAAGTTTGAGAAAAAACATTTTAGCCAAAAGTACAGGCTGACTTCTACACCAGAAATTGCTGGCAAAACTCGGCAGGTCTGGCAGCATCCGTAGGAAGAAAACAGAATTAACATTGAGTCCAGTGACTCTAATGAATATGAAGAACAGAGTAAATTCTATTTTGTTTCATATAACCAACATCCACAATTTTTGTTTTATTCCAGAGCTTGGAACCTGGGCTGAAAACACTGGCATCAGTGGTAGAACTATGAAAATCAGCAATGTATAAGAGACTAGGATTGGAGGAGAATACAGATCCAAGATTGTGGGTCTGGAGGAGATTAGAGACTTAAAGAGGGGGTGAGATCACAAAGAGTTTTGTGCACAAGGCTGGGATTTTAAATGTGAAATACTGCTGTCAAGGTTCACATGCTGAATGGGATTTGGTTAACATTTGTTTTGCTTCTAGTTTTCCTTAAGGCTTTCAACTGTACACATATCAGACCTACTCTATAACCAATAGTATCACACAACTGTGAATTCCAGGCAAGTTAATAAGTATTGATGAGGTAATGAGGCCTACTTTCTTTCCTTACTACTGCATCAGGTGAGAATGGTTAATAAGAAATATAATATAAGTCCATTACAGATTGCAGAATGGGTCAAACAGTAAATTTTCACTCAAATATTACAATCACAGTACAACGGTTTGCTGTTTTAATTCTGTAATCAAGGTGCTGCTGTGAATTCATAGAATTTATTATAGTCCCTACAATGCAGAAACAGTTCATTCGGCCCAAAGAGTCCACACCAACCCTTAGAACAGCGTACCACCCAGACCCTATAACTGTGCATTTTCCATGGTTAAGGCACCTACCCTGCACACTACGGAATTATATAGCATGTCCAATCCATCTAACTTGCACATTTTGGATTGTGGGATGAAACTGGAGCACCTGGAGGAAACCCACGCAGACACGTGGAGAATGTGCAAACTTCATACAGACAGTCGCTGAGGATGGAATTGAACCTGGGTCCCTAGTGCTGAGAGGCAGCAGTGTGAACCACTCCGCCACCATGCCGCCCCAAAGAAATAGGCCCCATTCAACCCACCAGGTCACAAACCTCCAATCCTATTTCATTTCACAACAGCAGCTTATCCTTCTATTTCTTTCTAGCTCCTATGTTTAATTAGCAACCTGCACCCCCCCCCATCCAAATCCTTCAAATCCTCTCCAACTGCTTTATACTCACGTCGACATAAAGTTTGAGAAAAAATATCTTAGCCAAAAGTACAGGCTGACTTATACACCAGTAATATTTTTGAGGGGTTAAAATCTACTCTCTACCATCACCTCACTACACAACACTTTACAGCATTACATCAGCTGTTTGCAGATTTGTCAGGTCGGATACTGCGTCTACCAACCTCACCTCCCAAAACTAGTGCAAATAAAGTCAAAAAGTATCTTTATTAATCCTTGCAGACCCACAAGATGCCAAACAGCCACTTTCAAATCAATGGGTTTGCACTGGACTTCAGTAACAAGTTTGGATTCTTTTTTGACCAAATATCAGAAGTCAGCTTTTTACACATGCTCAACTAATATCTCTTTACATCTTGAGCTAGCAATTTCCACCTGCTCACCATTCGCTGGATAAAGGAGTTTCTCCTAAATTTCCGTTTGGATTTATGAGAGAATGGTGTTATTTTTATGGCCCGGATTCTGGGTTTCCTCCAAGGAAACATTCCCAGTGAAATTACTAATTGGACCCAGAATAGCACCTTATCTGACAACCTTTTAAAATTAAAAATCCTTACCTTCACATTCATTCCCCGCAAGACCTCTTTTTTCCCTAGCCATCTTTAGCAGTACAACTTAGAATGATACTCAAATCATGAGGTTATATTGATCATGAGTACTGAACATTTTGGAGGTCTTTTCTCAAGTAAAACTAATACAGGAATAACTTGATAGGGGTCTTGGGGAATATGAAAGGTTACGATTGGGTAAACATAAGAAGATATTTCCACTTGTGGGCAACACCAAAATTATAGCCCATGAATATAAACCCAGTAAAGATTGAAGGAGTCAGGTATTTACCCACAGAATGAGGGAATGTGGAACTGGTTACCACAGTGGGTAGTTGAGGTGAATAACATAGACAGACTCAGAATATAATTCTAGAACTATTAAAGTACAGGAAGCCATTTGACTTATTAAATCTCCACTGGCAGCCTGCAGTAGCGACTCAGCCAGTCCCACACACCAGGCCTGTCCCATTGGCCCTGTCTGTTCTTTTCCCTTCAATTCACTGTTTGAAAGCTGCAACCGAATCGGTCTCTTAACCTCAAGCAATACACTCCAGGTACAAACTTCTCACTGTGTAAGAAGGATTTTCCACACACCATAATGGGTTATTTGATCATTGACCTTCAATTGGCATCCACCAGTTCCAAACAAGCATTCTGCTAAACAGGACCGTTTAGCCGTATCGACCGTGTCTGGGCCTCTGATGATTTTGAACAGATCTCCTTTCAACTTTCTCTTCTTTCAATCTATCCAACACAACTGAAGACTTTCATTGTCAAGTCTTTTCTGGGGAAGCCAGGTAAATACATGAGACACGAAAGAACATAAGGTGAGATGAAGAGGGGTGCGAGGCAGAGTGTACGGAGCAGAAATGCTGGTACAAGTATAATGGCCTATTTCTATTCTGTAAATATTTTGATGGTTAAAATGGTTGCAAGGAGTACAAAGAAGTCATATTTTAGTCCATTATCACATGAAACAGTTCAGCACTTTCTATTTTTAGTTTCTGATATCCAGTTTCTGTGGTGCAGTGCAAGTCTTACTACACAGATGTCACAATCCAAAGAATGAAATTGCATTATCACTGAAACACATTACCAAGAAAACTCTTATGTTCTCCTATTTTTAACTGGCAAAATGAAAATTTAAATGAAGATTTCTCTCTTTTAGGAGCAACAAAACCCCATGCACTAAGCAAATGCACAGTATATTGAGCCAATTTATCATGGACTTATACTGTATTTTAAAATTTTTTTTGTTTCCAAACATAGTGAATTTCAATGGAAAGGTTAAGAATGGATGAACCAAGGTAAAAGGTAGTGGATAAGTTCGAGTTCATTGGCTTAATAATAAACACCAAAGTTACAAATCAAGAGTGAAAACCAGTTTAGATTAGCTACAACGAGAGGCATGACCTCTAATTTAAGAATCAGTTGACCTTGCAGAAGCATCAGCGTGAAGCTTAAAACATGTCTAATACAGCCCCTACTGTGGAGTATTGAGTGTGAAGAAAGACATTGAGAGTTTATAACAGCTTTTGAAATGTGAGTATGGAAAAGGATGGTCAGAATCAGCTGCAATGCCAGAAGGATGAAAAAGTGAGAGTTAGGTCAAGGTAGGAAGCTCTGGAAACAAAAGGGGATTGCCACGGACAGTTAGAGAGTGAAAGACAGCCAAGTACGGATGCCCTGTCCTGGCAACAATTGAACCACAAACCAGAACAGACGTATAAGAGGAAGAAGAAAAGTCAGATGGGCTGATAACATGGAGGTGAGGCAATTTTGAAGAAAGCCAAAAAAAGAAAGATGATGCCAACAGCCCTACTAAAGCTATGTTGATGATAAAATAACAAACATTTAATGTCAGAACTCAAATGTTAGATATTACCTTTGCTGTGCTTCAGATAATTTAAATTATGAAACATTAATCCTAGGATGAGATTATTTTTGGAATGGCACATTTCCCTTTTTCTTCATTGAGGTTAAGTTACTGTAAGTTACACTTTATGAAAAACATTTCATTGGTTTAAAACTTATAGGTTGAAATGTATAACTGGTGATAAACTTAACTCTGGGCTCCTATGGACTTTGGACAACTCTCCTTTTAATTGGAAACCGAATCAAGTAGGGTATAAAGTTAGTGATGCACCAAATCCTATTAGCTTCCTTGTGTGCCAGCTCAGCTAAAATTGTGGAGGCTTTTGCTACAAATATTTGTTATGACCAAAGTTGAAGTGGTGAACCAACTCCTTTCCTAGTTCAACTCCTCCACTGCTCATAACAAAGTTCAAATTTAAAAAAGGACAATTATTTAGCCAAATGTATACGTATCAAACTATATTTAGTTCAGTATTAGGAACAAATTGTCCAGGTTTCTTTAGTTAACAATAATATCTAGTTCATTACAAACAGAATAATCTTTGCATATTTGCCTGATTAAGTTGGCAAAATGCTTAGACAATTCAAGTGAATAGAAACCAACTCTCACTCAAAAAAAGTCAAGTCTAAAGAACAAATAAAAAACTCCCCAAGATGTAATCCTACAAGTGACGAGACAGATAAACTGAGAGGAAAAGGACTATTTATGGATTTCTCGCCAAATTTACTTGCCACACACAAGCCATCGGCACTGGGATGTCCTCCTAGATTATTTGTGGCTGGCTGAATTTCCATAATCAGAGACAGTGAGGCAGATTTTGAAATTTTCTTTAGAAACCCTCACAAGCAGAGAAGAGGCCAACTATTTCAGTTTCAGTTCACACACTTTGTTCGGAAGTGTTCAGAAGAATAGAGAAGGAAAAACAGCTGTTGTTTCTTGAGCAAGGCACGTCTGACCATCTGGCTTCAAAATGCCATAGCTTTATTACGTCTACAAGCTGGGCCATGTGACCTCTCAGTGCAGGCATTGTAGAGTAGAGGTCTCCAAACAAACATGTCCTTTACAACTGCAAATACCATCTGGAAATCCTACAGCAATACCCATAGATACTATGCTAGCAACATTCTCAAAATGTTTAACTTTGTTATCAGGCATGATGACTTTCTGATCAGCTCATACTTCTCTAAATACTCAGCTGTTCCCTCCCTCACCTGCTGTTAATTCTAAAACTCCCTCTTTGTCACCAACAATTACACAATAATGTAAATTACACACCAATGTATATGAACTACACTCCTATGAAATAATGTTAGACACAATATTTCCAATCATGTTGATGCAACCAGCAGAGTGATACATGGTTAGCTCACACATACACAGACAAATGAAGATCAGTTTTGCAAGAGGTGTGACAAAAATATTTCCAATTTTCTTTACATGAAAAATTTTTGCTAGACTAAAGAGGAAGAATTGATGGCTGGGAATACTTAAAGTTTTAAAGACATGATGAACTGAATAGTCTCCTGCTGCACTATGCAATAATAAATGTGAGTGAGAAGTAGAAACTTCACATGTGAATATCAGACAACCAAGAGAAAATTTACTCTGATTTATTTTGGACATTGCTATGAGAAATTGGGTAATCAAAATGTAGTCAAGAGTGTGTTGCTGGAAAAGCACAGCAGGTCAGGCAGCATCCGAGGAGCAGGAGAATCGACTCTTCAGGCATTAGCCCTTCATCAGGAATCCTAATGAAGGGCTTATGCCTGAAGAGTCAATTCTCCTGCTCCTCAGATCTGCCTGACCTGCTGTGCTTTTCCAGCAACACACTCTTGACTCTGATTTCCAGCATCTGCAATCCTCACTTTCTCCTAATCAAAATATAGTCAGGTTAAACTCTTTATTTTAGAAATAAAGAGATATGACAACACTGAAGACAACCGGCTTGAACAAATTATTCAAGGTGGTAAAGTAGAGTACACAAATACTTCAATATCGCTTGACTCTGTTCACTCCCTATCTGGTCAGGGATCCTCCCAATATTGCAGGAATTGTAGGGTGGATAGAATACTTTTCATATCAAAATGTCTCTAGGTACTTTAGATAATGCATGCCAAGGAATTCAATAGCATGGCTCATTTAAGCAACCTAAAAAGCCATTATCACATGACAGAACGGCCAGCCATTTACAAACTAATGGCATTACCCAAGGGAGGAATATGGTCCTTTTGAAAATGCTGCTCAATTTGGAATGACATCATGGGCCTGTTGATATCCAAATGGAGCACAAGAATAGACAGCAGCCAAGACAGCAATTTAACCTTTTCACCGAATGATGACACATAAATAATACTCCTAGAACAGGTAGAAAATAAATTTTAAAAGTTGATAATAATTCTGGCCTTATATATATATGTACAAAATAAAAGTGTAATATTGAAGATAACTTTTATACCAGTTGCACTGCATTAACCATTGTATTATTAGGATGCACTTAAGCAGCTAGATGCTGTACGTTGCCCAAAGGGACCGTGAGAGACATCCAATCATAACGTGCAAATGGAAATCGATATTTGAAAAAAAAAGGAAGATTGCAGGGCAATGGCCAAACATCAAGAGGAGTGAGATTTATTGGAGTTCTCTTCTAAAGAGGCACAATGGACCAAAGAGCCTCCTTCCATGCTGTATGGTGATGTGTACGTGGGCAGCCAGCTGGTGTAATGCTGCTGACTTGCTTCATATTAACTAAGGTAAAACAGAATGTGCAATACCCTCTATATTCACTTAACCCCACCTCCTAATAATTCAACCCCACTATTTTTGCACTGAAAGCAGGTATGTTATCCAAACACATTTAAAATGTGAGTAAGATTTGGAGTGCGCTGACTGACAGGTTGTTGGAAAATGATTCAATAGTAGTCTTCAGAAAAGCCTTAGATAAAGTCTTGGATAAGAAAAAAAAAATCAGGGTCACGGGGAAAGGCAAAACAAAACAGAGTGGGATTAACTGGATGGCCCTTCAAAATAATGGATGCAGATTGATGGGTTGAATGGCCTTCTTTAGTACAGTAATATTGTATGATACAAACCACTGGAACAGAAATTTAGTCATATTTAAATTATTAAGAACACTTGATTTATTCTAGCAAGAATGAAAAGGACCAAAACATGCTCAAAGTGTTCCTGCAACCCCACATCAGTAGCTGTCTACTGGGTCTGGAGTGAGAGATTTACTCTTCAATGCTCAGCACTGTTGGAAACATTGAAATAGAATTCAATTGAGAGGCTTCAGAGAGCAAGAGCAAGCAAAACATCACAGGGTTACAAATTCGAGGAATGCACACAGAGTCAGTGATCGAAGCAGCGACCAGGTCATTATTCAACAGAAAGTTGAAGAAGGCCTTAGTAAAAAGGGAATAAAGGGATTCAAGAACAGTGGAAGCATGTAAAATTAACACAAAAGGAGGAGCATATACACCCCCCAAACACAGTGGGGCCAAATGGCTCATTTCCATGTTTCACTCCTATGCAATTCTCTAACACAAGGCCTCTGTGTTTCTTTGTGTGATGCATTAAATTAAAATACTTGCAATGCAGCTGCAGAATATCTCCAAACCCATCACTCTAGATGGACTGATTAGTCTCATTTCAGGCTAGAACAAATGAGAATATGCCCATAAAGACATCCAAAGTAATTAAAAGTATGACCATCATTACAATTTCTTCACTGTCCTATAAAGGATGCATACATAATTTCTCCAGTCCATTCCTACATTCCATGAAATTCATGGATGCAGAGTCTTAGAAATACTTGCCTTTACGGAGTCCTGGCTCTGCTTGTACATGAATCACAATATTACACGTACAGGTATGCCAAGTAATTAGAAGACAAATGGCATGTTAGTTTTTGCTATGAAGGATTTGGAGTGTAAGAGTAAACAATTCTGACTATAATTATGTGTGGTGCTGGTAAGAACATACCTGAAGACATGTTTGTTTCGCTAAATGGAATGTCAGGATGAGGGGATTGTATTATAAAGGAGGGATCAAGTGGAGAAGGCATGTATTGCCCAGAGTTTAGAAGAATGAGGCTCACCTAACTGAAACACATATAGTTCCTGAGGCACTTGATGGGTAGATCATGGGAAAGTTCCCCTGGTGGGGATTCTAGAACATAAGGTCACAGTCTCAGGATAAGGCGTTAGCCAGTTAAGACTGAAACAAGGAAAAATTTCTTCACTCAGAGGGTTTTGAAGCTTTGGAAATCTCCACCATAGAAAACTGTGAATGCTCAGTTGGGATATACTCAGAGGTCATTTGGGTACTAAGGATCAATTGGCCAATCCTAGCTCCTATCTCTAATGATGTGTTGCTTATAGGAAAGGCAAACTTATTTACAGAACTGACCAGATGAACAGCAGCAACATCCTCGATTTTCATCTCTGAACTCACCAGCACTATCTTAGGATGGCACGGTGGCTCAGTGGTTGGCACTGCTGCCTCACAGCACCAGGGTCCCAGGATTGATTCCAGCCTCGGGCAACTGTCTGTGTGGACTGTGCACGTTTGCCCTGGGTCTGCATGGGTTTCCGCTGGGTGCTCCATTTTCCTCCCACAGTCCAAAAATGTGCAAGTTAGGTGAATTGGCCATGCTAAATTGCCCATAGTCTTAGGTGAAGGGTAAATGTAGGGGAACGGGTCTGGGTGGGTTGCTCTTCGGAGGGTCGGTGTGGACTTGTTGGGCCGAAGGGCCTGTTTCCACACTGTAAGTAATCTAATCTAATCTAATGTGCAGGTCAGGTGAATTGGCCATGCTAAATTGTCCATAGTGTTAGGTGCATTAGGCAGAGGTGGGTGGGTTACTCTTTGGAGGATCGGTGTGGACTTGTTGGGCCGACACTGTAGGGAATCTAATCTTATAAACTGCGTAATTGTCAAATTAAGTTTGACCAATTAGGAAAGAGTCATAAGATGTCACTACCTCAATAGGATCTATCCCTGAAAGCTTCCACCTCATTTGGATTGTTGTAGCAGCAAAGTTACACACACAAAACCAAGATGCACAAACATCTTGTTACCACCACATAAAATTGTTATTGTTTCTGGAGCAAATACTTTGATTATTAATGACTAAATCTTGCAGATAAATCACCCAAGATTCACTATGTATCTCATCTAAAATGGAATTTATTCTTCCATTTAATAAAAATGGTGACTTGCATTCTATGTTGTGGGACAAACAATTCCGAGGCTTCAGCTAGGCAAAAATAATTACTTGCTTGAATGCAAGAGGAAAGCAGCGAAACAAGTGCTTGGAGTAACGAGTTCAAATGCTGCATTGGCTCGCATGAACAAACAGAGGATGCTGGAGAAACTCAGCAGATCTGGCAACATCTGTGGGGAGAGAAATAGAATTAAAGTTTTGATTTCAGTATGATACTTCAGAACTTTTATTAGCTTGCAGGAGTTAGAAAGTCGAGTAGGAGTCAGAAATTGCCTTTTGACGTACTTTGCCACACGAAGGCAAAATCTGTGATTACAGTTTAATTTTTCAGAATGTTGCAAAGCTTTTACATGATACCACGGAATCCACAGCCAAATTCACAAGTCAATTTGGGAGTCAGTCAATTACGTTATATGAGGATGGAGAATCACAGGAGACCACAATGTTGGACACAAAGACAATAAGGGAGAGCCTGACAGGGGAATTACTCTCTCATGTAAGGCATGGAAAAACCTGATGAGTTTTTTTGTTGCTAACAAGTTTTCTCTTACTCCTTAAACACTGGATTATGTTAATAAAATGCACGATCCGAAAGTTAATCGGCATTTTTTTTCGCACATTGAGCCGCAAACTTAACATGTCTGTGATTTAACACTCACCTTCAGTGTATAATCCTTTTCTGGAGTTGAGATTTCAAATGTTCCTTCCTCTGCCTCCACGCAATAATTGAAGGCAGCCTTGGACAGGTCCATTCTCCCTAACGGGCTATTGTCCTGGGCTGTTCGGAAATAATAGAGATGGCATGTCTTCTGGTCGTACACAAACCAGCGGGTCTTGCAGCCTTTTAGCGGTCCTTTGCCTCCCAGCTTGTTGAGGTAGCCGCACAGTTTTTTGTCCGGGTCCCTTGCTTCAGATTTTATTTCCAAATAGTTCGCCAGGTCATCGGGCTCACAGAGTTCCACCGAATCTTCAATCGCAGCGCCACTCCTTGCTTGTACACCCAGCTCTTCAGACGACTCTGCAGTTGGACCAGGCTTGTCCACTTCCAATTCATCTGCCATCATTGTCCGGTAAACACACAACACCCTACACTACTGTCAGTGAAAATACAGATAATGAATGAGCATGTCAGAAGGCACTATTGACATTAATTTGATGGCAAATTGGCTTTTGAGAAATCGCATTAAACAAGAAACAAGCTTTAGAAGTTCTAATGTACAGTACAAGATTTAGGATTGAACATCTAGTGCTCTTGATCCTAATAAACGAGGCCAGAAAAGGTCGGCCATAAGAGTTATATATAATCTTTAGCTTTCAACTAAGTAAACGGCGGTGAGAGTTGGTTATTTTAACAGTTCAACAGCTTAATCTATTCAATTCCAATTAAGTTGAAGTATTGTCTTTACTCCCAGCTGTAGAGCAGTATTTGCATATCCTGTCTACATTTCAATCTTTCCTGTATTCAGGGTGCGCCCACATTTATAATTGGGCACAACGCATTTCCCGACTCCCCGTCCCCACGCCTTGATCTCTCGCCGATTTAACATTGCACCAGGGTACAGCGACACGCACTGGGCTGGCCTTTCCCGAGTTTCCTGCGAGGAGGTTGGCTACAGGCGCGTTCCCTCACATCCTCCAGCCGCTGCTGAAACTTGTCCCTCTCTCTCTCTCTCCAATTTCCAGACCCAGGAAACTCCAAGTCACACGCGGCAACGCCAATTAATGCAAACAGACTCAGCAACCAAAAAAAAGTCACCTCGGGAAATCCCAATGCTCGGAAATTAGAAAAGTTACCGGGGCAACCGAAGGAAACACTGCGGCCGTGTTGCATAACGTCGAATTGCAAAACTTTCAATTGCAGTAATCAACTTTAAACAAGTTCAAACCAACACCCCCCGAACAACCTCCTCCTAATTTACATGTCCAGATGTTTTGGGTTATAAAGGCACTTCACATACTGTACACTGTAAATTCATGAACACGACAAACATAGTATCAAAGTTTGAATGCGAGATAGACGGGGAAGTGGAGCTGAGGCCATTAACAGATCAGTTGTGATTTTAATGAATGACGGACTCGAGGGGCAGATCACTGATTGTTGCTTCTAATTCATGTCAGTATTTCTACATTTCCGTTCCATCCGGAACGGAGTGATAACGTTTGCTGGAATTGTTTTAAGTTCAGTTGTACAAATAAGCGTGTACAAATAGATGTTTAATCGCAGGGCAAACATCATACTGCGAACATCAAAACTGAACAGTTTCACTTTCACAGTGGTCATGTTTTACTGGAGAGAGCAGGTACAAACAGCAATTCTGACAGGCTGCACAAAGTAGCCGGATATTTTCACTAGCTGAAATCCAAACTATTGCCTCAAAGTCTACACTTTAAGATAAAAGCAAATTACTGCGGATGCTGGAATCTGAAACCAAAAGAGAAAAGCTTTGACAAAGGGTCAGTTAGACTCGACACGTCAGCTCTTTTCTTTCCTTACAGATGCTGAGATTTTCCAGCATTTTCACTTTTGTCTTCACTTTAAGAAGTTGGCCATTTCTGTGCAAGATAAGAATTTTTTTTCACTCAGAAGGTTGTGAATCATTGGAATTCTGTACCTCGGAATGTGGGGAAAGCAGAGGTTGAAAGATAATTTAGAAATATAGAGTATAGAAGCAGGATGCGTCAACCCTCCAAGCCTGTCCTCCATCCTTCTATATGATTATGGGCGATTAATTTTGTTGATTGAGATGTCTCAAGGGGCTGAATGGCCTACTCCTGCTCCTATTTCTTATGGTGACAGCGCAGTCATTTAGGCTTGTATTAATCCCTCGAAATTAAGGTAAAGCTTAGCGAGCTTTGTGAAGATTTGTAGCTGAGGTAGAGGTTTTGGATGTAGGTTTGCTCGCTGAGCTGAAAGGTTCATTTCCAGACGTTTCTTTACCTTACTAGGTAATATCTTAAGTGGAAACTTTATTGCTGGAACAGCACAGCAGGTCAGGCAGCATCCAGGGAACAGGAGATTCGACGTTTCGTGCAAAGCAATGCTGAAAATTCCTGCTTTCTATTTATATGTTTTGGTTTCTTTGAATTGCCACAAAAAGACATGACCCTCTCTCACTAGAGATGAGGAAGGACACCACTTCGACTGGGACAATACATCCATCCTAGGACAAGCCAAAGACATGCACAAGAATTCCTAGAAGCATGGCATTCCAACTGGAACTCTATCATCAAACATATCAAGTTAGACTCCATCTACCACCCCCTGAGAAAAGGAACAGGAAGTGACTTCACCACAGGAAATGACATCACCAACCCAAAGAAACCCAAACATATAAATAGAAAGCAGGCATTTTCAGCATTGCTTTGCATGAGGTCCACTGAAGATGTTACCTAGTAAGGTAACGAAATGTCTGGAAATGAACTTTTCAGCTCAGTGAGCAAACCTACATCCATAAGGCAAAGCTCCTGGGAATTAAAAGTCTGAAAAATCTTCCATAATTACACAAATATCTGGTCAACCTCTCTCCATTCCTTTAAGTCTTTTTTATTTTGCAAAATGTTTATTTTAATTTTGCCCCTAGTTTGGTGCAATAATATTAAAACTGTTTCTGTTCTCCGAAAAAGCTCCAGAAACATTTTCAATTAAAAGGATGTTCCTTTTATGTTCCTTTCCGCCTACAGATTTGTAGGACATTGCTTTTTTTACTGATGAAAGTTTGAAGCTTTCTAATATTGTGCAAGAACCTCTGATAATGTTGTCAGATTCTTGTGTCTAGTTCTTGCATTTTTTAGCACAGGCCAAGTATAAACTGATGGTAATCTCTCTTGCCTGGCCAAACATAATAGCAACAACAACTTTTATTTATATAGTGCTCTCAACTTTGTAAAAGCATTTCATAGAGCATTGTCAGACAAAAGTTTATATTGAGTGTACATGAACCTATTAGGGAATTTGACTAAAAGCTTGGACAGTGTTTGGTTTTATGAAGAGAAAAGCAGATGTGTTTAAAGGCAGACTTTCAGAACTTAGGACCCAGATAGCTGAAAGCAGGGCCTTCAATGTCCAGGAAAAGAACATCCGAAATGGACAAGTGGTAACAGTTGGAGGAGTGCAGAGACCTCAGTGAGCAAAAAGATGTGAATTTTTACAATGTGGGGTTGCCAGACCAATATAATCATTGCTGTCATCACTTTCGCGGCATAGTGGCTCAGTGGTTAGCACTGGTGCCTCACAGCACTGGGGCCAGGTTCGATTCCAGCCTCGGGTGACTGTCTGTGTGGAATTTGCACGTTCTCCCCAGGTCTGTGTGGGTTTCCTCTTGGTGCTCCAGTTTCCTCCCACAATCCAAAGATGTGCAGGTTAGGTGAATTGGCCATGCTAAATTGCCCACAGTGTCCAGAGATGTGTAGGTTAGGTGGGTCACTCAATGGAGGGTCGGTGAGGACTTGTTGGGCTAAATGGTCTGTTTCCACACTGTGGGGATTGTATGATTGTATGATCACTCCCTCAAAATGCAGATGCTGTTTTCCAGATTTCATGATTTGTGTAACATCAGATGACTCAGCAGGCATTAAGCTCATTTTTATATGACTCCAGGAGTTTACTTCCATTAAATTACATAAAAGTCCAATGCACGTTTGATCAAAAGCAAACTACTGAAGATATTGGACCTCTGAAACAAAAGCAGGAAATATTGAAAATGCTCAGCCTATTTCTCCACAGCTGCTACTTAATCTGATGATAGTTTGCAGCATTTACTGTTTTACAGGAAAGTGAATCTTGTGTTTTAATAGCATCTTTCACAACCTTAGGACATTCTAATCCAGTCCCCCTTCTCCAATACCCTCCTCCGCCTTGTTGAACTAGTCCTCACCCTTAATAACTTTTCCTTTACTCCTCCCATTTCCTCCAAATCTAGGGGGTGGCCATGGGTTCTCGGATGGGCCCTATCTATGCCTGCTTCTTTGTCAACTACATTGAACAGCCCTCCTTCAATACCTACACAGGCACTGTGCCCCAACTCTTCTGCCGTTACATCAATGACTGTAGCGGTTTTGCTTTCTGCACCCAGGCTGAACTGGAGCAGATAATCGACTTCGCCCACAACTTCCACTCCCAGGTCTATCTCGGACACCTCCCTCCCATTTCCTCACCTTTCCACTTCCATCTCCGCCGACAGTCTCTAGACGGACATTTAATATAAACCCATAGACTACCTGGACTACACCTCCTCCCACCCAGTATCCTGCAAGAACTCCATCCCATGTTCCCAATTCCTCTGCCTCTGCTGCATCTGCTTAGACAAGGAGACATTCCACTCCCAAGCATCCCAGATGTCCACTTATTTTGAACAATGTGCTTTTTCTCCCTCTGTCATCCAGAAAGCCCTCCACCACACCTCCTCCATTCCCTATTCCACTGCTCTAAACCTCCCCTCCAAATGCAATAAAGACAGGGTCCCCCTTATCTTCACCTACCACCCCACCAATCTCTGCATACAGCATATCATCCTTAAACACTTCTGCCAACTCCACCTAGACCCCACCACCAAGACACCTTCCCCTCCCTACCCCTCTCTACTTTCTGCAAGGACCATTCCCATCACCAATCCTTTGTTCGTGTCACTCTCCCCCCCAAAATCTCCAAACCCCCAGGTATGTTCCCCTGCAACTGTAAAAAATGCAAAACTGCCAGGCCCCCAACAGTCCTTCCAGGTGAGACAGCCGTTCACTCACCTTTCCTCAACCTAATTTACCATGTCCAGTGCTCCCAATATGGTTTTCTCTACATCAGTGAGACCATACATAAACTCAGGGCATGTTTTGCTGTGCATCTCAGCCAGGCCTGCAGGGACCAACCTGAACTCTCAGTCACCAACCATTTTATTTCCCCTTCCCACTCCCTTTCCAACATGACCATCCTTGGTCTCCTCCATTGCCACAACAAATCAGATGAAAATTGGAGGAACAACACCTTATCTTCCACCTCGGCAGCCTACAGCTAAGACGACTCAATATTAATATAACCTCCTTTCTCATCCCCCTTTCCAGCCCCTCCCGCTCCCTTCCATTCCTCTGATCAACTCTTCCTTCGAGCTACCAAACCCATTCATTCCTCCCATCGACCTCTACCTGTGTTCATCTATCCCAACCTCACCATTTCTCTTCCCAACCAAAATCCTCTCCCACACCCCCTTTATCTGCAGCTCCCCTTACACCCAGTCCTCGTCCTGAAGAAGGGTTACATCTGAAACACTGACTTCTTCACCTCCTGATGCTGCCTGGCTTGCTGCGTTCTTCCAGTCTCCTGCTTGTCTACCTTGAATTCCAGCATCTGCAATTTTTTTGTCTCAGTCCAAAATATTTTGCAGTCAGTAAATATTTTGACTTAATTACTGCTGGAATATTAGAAATGTGATCACCATTTGCACACAATAAGATGTCACAAATAGCAATATGCACAATCATGAGCCAATAACCTATTTTGATTAACACTTCCTGAAGAATTCTCCTGCTTTTCTTTGAAACAGTGATACAGATCATTTTGCATTCACATTTGAAAACTGACAAGGTTGCAGTCAAATCTGAAAGCTAGCACCTTTGACAGTACAATATTCCTTCAGTGACCATAAGTGACTAATATTAAACATACAAAATGATGTGCAGCAAAAGTGCAGTCTCCCCAACACCATAATGACCAGTGTCATGACTATACATTTTTCACATATCTACCACCAAACCCAACTCACAGCTCCAGTTTCAAAAAAGTAACAATGTGATCTCCTGAGGCACCCTTCACATTGCAGTACTCTCTCAGTACTACACCAGGAGTGTTAGCTCAGGTCTTGAGCTTAAATCTCTGGTGTAGACCTTAAACTCACAGTCTTACTTCACTAACTGTGTGAAGAACTCCTGAATGTCAGTCACTACTTTGCAATTTACTTGATTAAAACAGCAGCTTCTCCTTTACCTTCTCTCCAAGACTCTAATACTGTACCCCACTATTCACAGATTCAGATTGAAGTCAACCCACAAGACAAGGTGCTGTTGATGTAACTGCTTGTCCCTCTTCTATGGTCTTGTCCATACCCAAGCAACTCTACAAAGGGAGCTCATTGGTACACTTGATGGCCTGCAGGGACTGGAGTACATAACAGATGATGTTATCAACAGTCTCATTTAAGTTTTATAAATGTTCTGTTAGTATTGTTGTTGCATTTTCTATACATTGTGCCTAAATGAAAGGCAGGGAGAGCATATTGCATTGTGACTGGGGACACTCACGCTATCAAGTTCCCTCAGAATCTTTTATGATTCAATATGATTCTCATTCTTCAAAACCCCAGTGGGTATAGCTCCAATCTATTAAACTTGTTTCATAAGATAACTCATTCCTGCAATGGGGGTTTGAGTGAACATTCTCATGTTATTTTCTTTTCAAATAGGTTACCAACACAGTACTCCAGATATGATCTCACCAAGACCCTGTGGGCAGCACGGTGGCTCAGTGGTTAGCACTGCTGCCTCACAGCGCCAGGGACCCGTGTTCCATTCCTGTCTCGGGTGATTGTCTGTGTGGAGTTTGCACATTCTCCCCGTGTCTGCATGGGCTTCCTTCGGGTGCTCTGGTTTTCTCCCACATTCCAAAAGATGTGCAGGTCAGGTGAATTGGTCGTGCTAAATTACCCATAGTGTTAGGTGCATCAGTCGGGGTAAATGTAGGGAAATGAGTCTGGGTGGGTTACTCTTTGGAGGTTCAGTGTGGACTTGTTGGGCCGAAGGGCCTGTTTCTGCACTGTAGAGAATCTAATCTATACAGTTGCAATTAAACCTCACTACTTTTATATTAAATTCCTCTTCTGAACTATTTTATTATACATTCTTTCTACCTGGAGATCTTGTGAAGAGAACTTTGTAGCTTTTCAGCTCTGATCAAATGCTCAAAATACTGACATCTTATTTTCTGAATGTCACTTTTTAAGAGGTAATTTTGTTCTTCCAAGTTCAAGCACTTTGCCTCATAAACTGTGCATGGAATTTATCTTCAAATATCTTAGCAACCACATTTCAAAGACCTCTATTTTCTTCCACAGATCTTCATGTTGTCTGGATTTCAATTTGCAATTATAATTGCAGCCAGCCAGTATTCTCTTATAACTGCAGCCAGTATAGTAGTATTTTTCAGCTCATTTCTCAATCCACCATTGATGCTCAGTAGCAGCTGTGTGAACCACATACAAGGTGCACTGCAGGTCCTTAGACACATCTTCCAAACCCATAGTCATTAACATCCAGAAGAAAGGCAGCAGACACACAGGAACACGACCATTTACGAGGCCACCCCCCACCCTGAACTGGTCATGTACTGCCATCCCTTCAGTGTTATGGTTCAAAAACCTGGAGTTCGTCTCTAACGTCATTGTAAGTTTACCTAAATCACGTGGACCGCAAGGATTCAAGGAAGAGAGTCACCACTTTCTCAAAGGCAATAAATACCTCACCAGCCAGTAACACCAGTCCCATGCGAACCATTGCTCCGAGATACAACTATAAAAGAGTACAGTGCAGAATTTAGCAGCCTATCAATATTCCCGGTTATTATTGCAGCCAGTCAGTTTGCCCTGACATAATTACAGTGGGTATAACATTTCTCAGTTAGCAGTCAGGCTCTCACCATTCCCAGACATAATTAGAACCAGCGCAGTACGCTCGGGCTGCAAGGAGCCCTCCTCAGCTGCAGGGGGCGGTCGATGTGGAGTGAGCGGCCGGTTGTTGTTGGATGAGGTCAGAGGTCGCCTGGGTCCGGCATGGTCGATGCTGTGGTGGGGGCTGGGTGAAGATTTGCTGATGGTTTGAGGGGGAACATTCCCAGGATTTCAGTGGATTGAGAACGGAGAAGGTGGGAAGAGATTTTCCATAAGGCGCTCAGTGTGCTTATGGCTCAAAGCTGCGGCCTGGTGTGGGGGGGATGGGGGCAGAGAGAGAGACTGACAAACCCAGAGTTCCTTAGGGCTGGGTCTGATCCCATCATATTCCTGTTGACTGAGGGTTTGATCTCTGCTTAAATTGTTGTGCTGCGGGACTGGGGGCATCAGGTTTGGGATTATCACCATCAGTACTGTACCACTCCCCTCATCTGGCAGAGCCCTGTGACTTGTTTGCTGCTGCTTAAGCAGGGCATCGTGATCATTGCTGACTTCTGAGTGACTAAGTCCATACGTGATTTACCACATATAGGCCCTGTGGTCCTTGGAAGGGTTGGGTGCAATGGTTGGAGGTTTGTGTGCTCCCCCGACTCCTCGATTTCACCTCTGCAAGTTCCAAATGAAGTCCCTTCGATATACTTGGTGCTGAAAATGTGTTGCTGGAAAAGCGCAGCAGGTCAGGCAGCATCCAGGGAACAGGAGAATCGACGTTTCGGGCATAAGCCCTTCTTCAGGAAGGGCTTATGCCCGAAACGTCGGTTCTCCTGTTCCCTGGATGCTGCCTGACCTGCTGCGCTTTTCCAGCAACACATTTTCAGCTCTGATCTCCAGCATCTGCAGACCTCACTTTCTCCTCGATATACTTGGTGCCATCCAAAATAAACCTTTTTCTTTTACAAGCCAGGGTCTCCTCTCCAATCCTCTTCGTGGAAATGTTGCCCCCTTGGTCCCTTTTTAAAATTTTTCCCCTCTCATCTTAAACCTATGCCCTCTAGTTTTGGACTCCCCATCTTTAAAGTGTCTCTGCTGTACTGCTTGGAGTTTCCTGTCAAGGATTCAAAAAATTACTTTGGATGTGAAGTGTACTTAAGACATTCCTTGCTGTACAGAGCTGGTTTTGAATGGTCAATATCTTAATGGTAGCAAAGGTGGCATGAGAGAGGAATCTGCTGTTGGATTGCCATTCTGGCCACTGGATTTGAAGCATCTTGCAAAGGCACCAGTAGTAGTACTTTGCTACTGCTTTGAGGTACTTGCAGTAGGTTGTTCAAGTTTCTGAAGTATATGAGGGTATGGCAATCACTGCTGCCCAATAAACTATTGTCCCAGTTTCAACTTTGTAACCATGGTTTACAAATACACTTCTCCACAGTCAGCCAGAGGCTGAACTTGCACAGTTAGACTAATTTATAGAGCCTTCAGCCCCAGAATACAACTATTTCCTTCCAACTTTCATTTTTCCCTCCTCTCTACCCTAAGTTTCTGTTTCTCCCCCTCACCCCTAATTTATCCAGGTTGCGAACTGACTTATGTGATTTGACCCTGATAGTTGGAAAGCTCTATGATATTGATGAATATGGTCCTGGCAATCCTTATCTCTACATAAGCAGCAAAGAAGGAGGCAATATTACTGAATACCAGCGAGTGTGAGCCCAGATTTTAAAAATATTTTCTTTCAATTATGGGAACGAAGTTGATTGCAGCAATCTCAATTACCTTAATTAGCACAGACTGTGCATCAAACATGGGTCTAGAAAGAAGAAGGAAATTAAAAGTTAGTTGAAAAGAAGCAAGATGCTTATTAATGATGCAGCACTTTGCATGACCTCAAGCCATCATAATACATTTTAAAGCCAATGAAATACTTTACTGAAGTGCAATCATTATTCTAATGTAGGAGATGCAACAGTCAAATTGCACACAATAAATTAATGTTATCAAGACCAGAAAATCAATTTTTGTGAATTTTGGTCCAAGGCATTGAAGTTCAATGTCAATGGGTGCCTTGGATCATTGGGATTTTTGTTTTACCTTTTTGGTATTTTAATAATAATGAGGACCTGTAACACCGAGAGGCCTTTTAACCCATCACACCTATGATGGCTCTTGTGAAAAGAAGTTACCTAGCTTCACACCTCCGATATTTTGTCAGCACTGTGTTAGCTCTGTTAAGCTATGAATTGTTTGATCATAAGTTACACAAATTACTGTTTCTGACTATATCACTGATTATGTGAGTTCGTGTTTATCTCTGCTCATTTGAAAAATCCTCCACAGCACTAGCCATGCGGAATCTGAAATTGCTGCATAGCCTGCACTGCAGCAGGTGGCAAGGTCTGGGCAAGCCCCAGTGTCTCACTATACGGGTCGATACAGGGACGGTGCTTGTGGGATCAAACCAAGGAATCACCGAACTCAATGCACACACTGAGCAGGTAAAGATCTGTTTTAATACTTGTGGATTTTTATGTGACAATTTTGAACCTTGCAATGTCAATTCTTGTAGGAGAAAGCCATTTAGGATACTGTATGTTGCAAAGTGAATACTGCCTCTCAGCTGAGAGATCTCACCCTTAGGTACTTTGTTAATTAATGAATGGTAACACTGTTCTGTTTTTTAAAATGAGACCTGGCATTTCAGCTGCAGAAAGTTGGGAGTTGTAAGTGCATTATTGTTTGTAAGGTATATCAGCCGGACAGTGTAATAAGGGCCAGTGTGACAGGCATGATATATATCAAGGCTTGTACTACTTAACACCTTTTCGAAGCTTGAGGCATCCAAAAGAGCTTCATAGCCAATGAAGAACTTTTAAAAATGTTTTCTTTCATTATAACATAGGAAATATACTGAAGCCATTCAATCCAAATTGTCCATGCTGTCTGTTTAAATGACCTATCCAGTTTGCTGTTTACCCCTCTTTATTTTTCCTCATAACTTTTGATGCATTCAAGTCTACATCGAATTCCCTTTTGAAAATGACTATTGAAGGAAAATATTATCGCTGTAAAGGTTGTGAACCTTTGGAATTCTCCACCCCTAGAGAGCTGTAAATGATCGGTCATTAAGGATGTTTATTCCAGAGAGATGTTTGTAGAATTTCTGCGAACTGATGAGAAGAAGGGTTACGGGGATAATACAGAAAGGGAGAGTTGAGGTAAACTATTAGCCTTGATGCCATTGAATAGCAGTGTAGGTCCAAAAAGTCTAAGGCCCCTCCTCCTTCTGTCCTTGAATTCTTACAAGATCATTGTATACCAGTCCAAGTGAGGCAACATCGGGTTTGTGAAAATAATTACTTTTGCAGCATGGGGAATTTACGTACCCAGAATGCAAAGAAGCAGAGAAAGGGCTGAATCTCTGGGATTGAATGTCAGCATGTCTTACTCTGAGGAGTAAACCAGCTTCCCTGTTTTATAGTTATTAGAGTCTTAGAGAAATACATCATGGAAACAGACCCTTTGGTCCAACGCACCCACCGCCAACCAGATATCCTAGATAAATGTAGTCCTACTTGCCAGCATTTGGCTCATATCCCTCTAAACCCTTCCTATTTGTATACCCATTCAGATGCCTTTAAAATGTTGTAATGGTACCAGCTTCCACTACTTCCTCTGGCAGCTCATTCAATACACGTACCACCCTCCACGTGAAAATATTGCCCCTTAGGTCCCTTTTAGATCTTGCCCCTTCTACCTTAAACCCTATGCCTTTTAGTTTTGGACCTCCCCACACCAGGGAAAAGACATTGTCTATTTAACCTATCAATGCCCCTCATGATTTTATAAATCTCTATAAGGTAACCCCTCAGCTTCCAACACTCCAGTCCCAGCCAATTCAGCCTCTCCCTATTGCACAAACTCTCCAACCCTGGCAACATTCTTGTAAATCTTTTCTGAACCCTTTCAAGCTTCACAACATCCTTCCTACAGCAGGAAGACCAGAATTGCAAGCAGTATTCCAAAGGTGGCTCAACCATTGTCCTGTACAGCTGCAACATGACCTCCCAACTCCTATACTCTTGACTAATAAAGGAAAGCATACCAATGCCTTCTTCACTATCCTATCTACCTATGACTCCACTTCCAAGGAACTATGAACCTGAACTCCAAGGTATCTTTTGTTCAGCAACACTCCCAGGACCTTACCATTAAGATCTGCCCTGATTTGTCTTTCCAAAATGCAGCACCTCACATTTATCTAAATTAAACTCCATCTGCCACACCACAGCCCATTGACCCATCTGATCAAGATCCCGTTGCATTCTGAGGCAACCTTCTTTGATGTCTACTATACCTCCAATTTTGGTGTCATCTGTAAACTTACTCACCGTACCTCCTTTGTTTGCATCCAAATCATTTGTATAAATGACAAAAAGCAGTGGACACAGCACTGGTCACAAGCCTCCAGTCTGAAAAGCAAACCTCCACCACCACCCTCTGTCTTCTACCTTTGAGCCAGTACTGTACCAAAGTGGCTTGTTCTCCCTGTATTCCAAGTGATCCTACCTTGCTAACCAGTCTACCATGAGGAACCTTGTTGAATGCCTTACTGAAGTCCATTGAGTAAAGTACTTCTCATATATTGATTTTGGTTTTTTAAAATGATGACGGCAACAACTGTTTTGAAAATAAGCATTCCTATAAAAGAGGCAACTGATGTCAAGTAACATAGGATCTTTGATATTTACAAGTTTCAGTGTGCTTTTATTGAGTGTTGAGTAAGTGAATCAGCCTTAAATTTAAAAGTTTATTCAAGAAGACTTTGATTCATTTCTTTCCTTTCTCCCCCTACAGGTAGTCAGAAGAGTATCCCTGGTTGAAGAAGCATTTCTCCCTAAAGATGGCACTGGGTGTATTGTTGGTATTGAGGACCTTCCAGACCAGGAATCTGTGTGTGTAGCTACTGGATCAGGGGATGTTATACTTTATAATCTAAACTCAAATCAGGTAAAACTTGATGTGATGGTCTTAGTGAAATAAATATTATCTGATAAATATCTTTATTTATAAACATGCTTTTTAGCAATGTGAAACTGGTCAGATGATGGCTTATATTTCTTAAAAATGAAAGGTGCCAAGCAACCGTAAAGAATCAACAGCAATAACTTTCATTTATATAGCACCTTAGACATTATAAAACATTCCAAACTGTTCCAGAGGAACATTGACAAATTAAATTTGACACTGTGCCTCACAAGTGGACAAGTGACCAAAAACCTGGTCAAAGTTTTAAACAGCATCTTAAAGGAGGTGAAAGAGAAAGGGAGGGGTGAAGACGTTCAGGGAGGAAATTTCAGAACTTAGGGCCAGTACATCTAAAACATGGTTGCCAATGGTGGAGCAATTAAAATGAGGAATCTACAATAAGTTAGAATTGTAGGCATACAGAGATCTTGGTTGGAGGGGAACAGAGCAGGTTCAAGAAACAGGGAGCGGCAAGCCCTTGGAGTCATTTAGAAAATAAGCTGACAGTTGTAAAGCCATGAACTTGCCAGATGAGTATTAACAAGCACGCAGATGCTGGAGCAACAAACATTTTTTATACATTCATGGGATGTAGATGTCGTTGGCTGGACCAGCATTAATGCTTATCTGTAATTACCCAGAGAGCAGTTAAGAGTCAACCACATTGCTGTAGGGCCAACCTGGTAAGGATAATAGATTTCCTTCCCTGAAGTACATGAGTGAACCAGAATTTTTTTTTTACAACAATCAATGGTGATTTTTATGTTTGCTATTAGGCTAGCTTTTTATTCCATATTGTATCGCCATCTGCCATGGTGGGATTCAAACTCCTGTTCTCAGCACATGACCCTGGGATTTTGGATTACTAGCACTGTAACATTGCCAATATATCACCATCTCCCAATACTTGGTGCGAGATGGGATGCAGGCAACATAGTTTTGTATGAACTCAGAATCTTAAGAAGTTGAGGAGCAACTGGATTCTCATGCTCAGGGCTTTGGGTCAAAATGTGGTTCTGGAGCAGACATTAAAGAGGGTGAGAAAGTATATAATATAGTTACAGAAGTGTTGTAGTTAATTGTAAGTTTCTGTCATTTCCTCTAGCTGGAATGTGTTGGCAGTGTTGACAGTGGGCTGACTGGGATGAGCTGGAGTCCAGACCAGGAACTTGTTGTGCTCACCACAGGTATGTGTTGATCTGAAGGGGAATAGGGTTAAACAAATAGCTTTTTTGAAAATATTGCAAATATACGTCGTGAATGACAATGCTGCTCCTGTAATATCCTATGATAGCTCTACATCTCTTTTCCTTCTCTGTAAAGACTGTTTAGGGAGATCTTGTGGTGCAGTGCATTGTGTTCCTGCATCTGAGCCAGAAGGTCCAGGTTTAAATCACGCCTCAGGCCATGGTGGCCAAAGAAGGTGCATTCATAACATGGTCAAATAGGTTAATACCCTTCCTAGAAAATCCTTCCCAATTATGTCAATGGCATATGGTAAGAGTGGGAGAGATTCCTAGTCAGCCATGTGATGGAAAGGACATTGAAGCTTCTATTGTTATATTTTGCTCCAGGCTACAGCATTTATGTAAATGTGCATGTAGCTACCGTAAGTCAAGATTCTCAGGTTGAGTGGGGGAGGGGCTGCTGTTGTCCTTAGTTAGCTGGATGGCCAGTGCATTAGATTGTGCCAATAGCATATGGTTTGATCCCTGTTCTCATTTGGGTGGATTTAGGAAAGATTTAGGGAGAGGATTCCAGAGTTTGGAGTCTATGTATCTGAAGGCAAGGTTGCCAGTGGCAGAATAATTAATACTGACGATGTATAAAAAGCCAGAATTGGAAGAGTGCAGATACCTCAGAAGTTGTGGGACCAGTCAAGGTGTGAGATGTTGCGGTGAGGTGTGTAGATGTGAAGAGGACAAGACAAAGGTTTTAACTTGTCTTGGGGTGAAAGGCCAGTGAATGTACATTAACACAATTGATTTTTAAGGTCTAGCTGCATAATGAAAGATCTTGTATTTGTAAGGCGCTAGAATTCCTCGTGCATTGCTGACTAGTCTGTGCTGGCTACTTTCTGATTATTTGGGTATGTGACCAACGTGGGTTCCAGAAAAAATAGAACTTATCCCAACTTTACCTTGGTGGCCAGCCCCACAAGCAAGTTATATAAAACCCAACTAATTCTCTATGAACTTATTGTATCTGTAACTATCTGGTCTCACCATTTTCTTGCTCCTACAAGCTTAACCCTTATTTCTGCTGTGTAGCCAGTGGAGTTTGCTGTTGCAGGAGAGATAGGGAGGCCTTGGGCACCTTTAACAGTCTCCAGCAATAAGTCAGTAACAACAGAGAATGATCCTTAACTTCTTCAACTCCTTGTCCCTCCTTCCCAGTGGTAGATCTGCAATGTCAAGAAGATGCTGCTGTTGTTTTTGTGCCTTAGCCTCTCCAGGGCTAAGGAAAGGTTCAGCCAGATTTCTGACCCCGTAATCTCCCCTCTCCTGAAATTTGCATACATGTGAGAGAATGTTGTGTGAGGATATAATTGGTCTTGCTTAGGGTGCCTTTTACATTTCAACAGCCTTTCAAAGTTGGGACCGCTCACTCTGTATATTGGAAAAGTTAGGGACCAAAAGGATACTGCAGTATCATATGATGAAAGAAAAGAGTAAAAATTGTTGAGGCGTGGAATTCATAAGACTAATTTTTAGATCGAAGCAAGTACCTGGCCATTTCCCAGATCTTTTCTTTACTTCAGCAGTGATTTCATTTTTCTACAACTCTTCAAAAAATCTTCCTGAAGAACTATGTCAGTCCTCATTACCACCTCCTGGATGCCATTCCACAAGTTGTTCCAAGAAAAATAAAAGTCTGCACGTCCAGTTTCATTGCTTCTATCCCATGACACTCCTTGCACCAATGCACAAGAATATTCCATTCATTTGCATGTTCCCTTTAAGTTTATGCCTCTCCATAAAATCAAACCAAAGATGCAGTCTGATTGAAGCACCTTTTGACAAGTGTAAAAATGATTTGCAGTTAAAAATACAACCCAACACACATGTTGTGTGAAATAATGTTCCTGGAGTGAGATACTTCCACTGCAACAGTAGCAAAAACACAAACAAATACATACAACACTTCAAATCTAGTTCATTCAGTTCTTAGAAGCAAAACCTCATCTTCAGAAAGCACTATTGTGTTGAGTATTTCTGTTACAAAGCCGCAAGTGAAGTGGAAACATTGTTTTAACTATGTATCTTATTCTGGCAAAAGACCAGAGCAACAAGTTAAATTTATTGCTTTTGTAGGGCAGGAGACCATAATAATGATGACCAAAGACTTTGATCCAATTACTGAAGTCAAAATCCACCAAGATAGCTTTGGTGAAGGTGAGTGAGCTCTCTTGTTTCACAAGTACATTTTAACACCTATCTTTTTAAATAAAATTCCAGATGAACACCCAGTTATTTGTATGTACTGTGCTAAGATTTTGTGAATTATAAAAAAGCACATTTCTGTCAGAATAAACTGAACTACATTCAAACTGTTGAGTTAGAAGAAGGTTTGCAACAACCTGTTCAGATTTGTTCTACATCCTGTCACAAATTCACTCTAATTTACAAATATTATTTTTACATCACTGTTACCCACTGTTTTACTATGCAATAATTCTGTACAGGTTAAGATCAAAATTTGATTTTGATATGTACACAGGGTAAGGAAGGACTATCATGCTAATGTTAACCCACCCTGATTCTTACTGAACCCATCCCCCTTTCTCCCTCCATCTCCCTCCATCTCTTGAGGAAGTCAAGAAGGAGAGCCATAGACAATTCAGGAAAGGTAAAAAATTTCTTTCTGATCCCTTAAACGTGATCTATTGGCTATTCCTTAAAATCTTTACTTTCTTCTGCAGTGATTTCATTGTTCTACAACAGCTTCAAATGCCTTCCTGAAGAGCTCACATTCAGTTCTTGCTGTCACATCCAAGATGCTGTCCCACAGGTTATTCCAAGGAAAAGTAAAATGTCAGCAAATCCAACTTCACTGCTTCTATCCCATGACTTTCCTTGTGCCAATACACAAGAACATTCTATTCACTTGCATGTTTTGATCAAATCCCCTTTTAATTCTATGCCACTCTGGAAAACCAAGCCAAAGACACAGTGCACACCTTCACACTTTATGTGGCACGGGTCTATTGGTCTGAATGTCCTCCTTCTGTTCTCTAAGATAGTTCAGTGACAATTATGACACAAATCATTCTTGTTACCTAACTTTAGTATAGATTCTACAGCCAACTTCAAAAGGGAGAATTATTCCAGATTACTGGGCCGAACTTTCAAGTAGCTCTTTCAGACCTTAGTGGAGACTCAAAGACCCCCTCTGCTTTTCTCTTCTGCAAAAGTGTGATATCTGGCAAATAAAAGAATGTAACAGAGTGAGAGATAATCAATACCTTTATCTTAACTTTGTTTTTAAAACTTAACAGAAAAATAAAATTATAATGTCTTACTTCCAGCAGTTTTATATAATATGTACCTGTAAATTGTCTTACTCTTAAGGAGAATTTATCACTGTCGGTTGGGGTAAGAAGGAAACACAGTTCCATGGCACAGAGGGTAAGGAAGCAGCTCGTCGTAAGCCAACAGTAAGTTTTATGTTGAATTTTTATACCTAGTCTTTTGTCTACACATAAAGGGATGTAAGGAGAAAAGTGGGAATATGGGATGGAGGATTAACCATTATCGTATTAAATGATGGAACAGGCTCAAAGGGCCGAATCGCCTACGCTTGCACCTAGTTTCCATGTCTCTTGTACAGTTCATGTTCAACTGAGTTAATTGCTGTGAACTATTTAGTTTGTTTAGCTGGGGGTTGAACATGTTTTCCTGTTCTATCTTGCGGGGGGGGGGGGGTGGGGGGGGTTCAACTCAGCACAGCCTGGGTGTCAAACCTGGACATTAACTGCTCTGAATGTCTCAGCTATTCAGTGCTTTGAACAGTCAAGGTAGAGAACTTTAACTATTCCTTCATGTGTTTTGGAATAGTATGTATTGCCTTCAGAAATATGCTATAGTTCTGATCATGAAATTTCTTATTCTCTTTACTAGGAAATTCAGCCAGCATTTCCTTGGGATGATCGGAGATCGCGTGTGACCTGGCGAGGAGATGGGCAGCTGTTTGCAATCAATGCCATTTGTCCTGTGTCTGGTTAGTATCTAACTTCAGTTTTGACATTTGAACAAAGAGCAAGTGAATTGCTTTCATGTTGTCTTTCAAGGTTTGGGCGACTTCCAACCCATTTGAGAGATTTGAGTCCAAGTTATGAGATGGACTTTATATATAAAAAAAGAGAAATAATTCAAGATAATGTGGGCTGTGATCTATACCAATCTTCCAGAGTCCTAAGGTGGTTTTTCACCTTCTTCTAATTTTTCGAAAACGATGTATAGCAGTATCAGGTATTTTCATAATTTGTACATGTGTGAGACCAGTTCAAAATCATTCAAGTGATGGAATAAGTTAATCAATGATGATGGATATGCCTGGTGCATGACATTGGATGTAGATGTCTACAACATCAAGCTGACTGCTGAACAAAGTCTTCCCATGTATGCCCATGCTCCATTCTGATGTATGCTATTGTTGATGATTAAGCTCTGAAATCTAGGGCTGCTACTGGCCAGATTGATCTGAAAGTCAGGCATGGGAATGTTTCCTTGGTTGATATCTGTACAATTCCATTAAGGTCAGCATCTTCTAATGAGTGGTACTATTACTCAGTGGGATGTGATCAGCATCCTTACTGTGTCATGTGTACTCATTTTATACTAATTGTTTTAGCTTTACCTATCTGCTGTTCACTGAATACAGACTCACATCCTTATTGATTGTCTGAAGACAAACGAGTGCCACTTTATGTGGTTAAGGTGATAGGCAGAGCATCTAGGTTCTGTTGAATCCATGAAGACACACCAAGTGATGGAAATTTGGAATCAATACATCTCATCTTGGCAGATTGGATAATTAAATTCTGAACAGGAAGATTTGAAGTACACTGAGCTACTTTTAATAATTGTCTAGCCAGTTGGTTCACTGAAGGAAATCAGAGGGTTAAGTTATCCCAGGGGTAGGAAATGTGGCTCGAGGGGAAGCATGTCTGTGCTGTAATATTGGTTTCTTTCTGCTGAGTATTATAGATTCATGACAACACAGAAGGTGGCTACTCAAACCATTAAATCTTGTGCAAGGAGTAGACTTCCAACCCCTCTGAGGTTAAAAACCATGATGTGAGATTAATTTATGTCCAAGCAGGTTGAATTCTTTCCCATGCAACCCCAGATAACCTTTGGTCCAAAACTGTAAAGGAGATAGTGATCCTAGCTGTACTGGTTTGTATTTGGCATGATGTAAATTAAATAAACTGCAACAATACCTCTGCATAAAGCTGAGAACCCCTAAGTATTGGATGTATCAGCATAGATTAAAATTCTCTGGTATTGGAAAATGGGACCTGTTCCTACAAGGCAAGGTTATCCATTACCTTTGAGGTAAATGGAATTGACAACTCTTCAACATAATATCGAATAACTAGCTGGTCAAACAGAGAACATGTTATTGTTGAAAATTTTTTTGTGGAGTCAGGTTAGGAGCTGATAATTTTCCCTTAGATGTACCATTTTCCTGTAGTGTCCTATGGGTAGCAGTCGAAACTCACGGTGCCCCACAAAACAAATTTTAGAATTGAAGATTGTCACATAATCTTTGAAACAGGATGTTTGTTTTTAAATAGTAATATTCATTGTGAATTTTAGCAAATCCTTGCAAAATAATATTTAGACTGATTTTACCTGTCCTGATTGGGGAAGGAGAATGTCTTTAGCTTATATATGTCTATATTTTCATTGCACTGAACTTCACTCATTAGAAGAAACACTAATCAGTTTTGAACAAGCTTTAATATATTTACTCTGCTGGGTACTGATAAATTATTTTTGTCTTTGTTTCTCAACTTTTCATTTTTCCTAATTTCTACATATCTGATCTAATTTCAATACAAATTTCTTCCTCTAGGATCCAGAAAGCTGAGAGTATGGAACAGAGAATGTGTGCTTCAGTCAACCAGTGAGTCTGTTAGTGGTCTTGAACAGGTCCTGTGTTGGAAGTGAGTAACTTAAATCAAATTGCGTCCTACTGTTTGTTTGGAAATTTATAAGTATTAGTTTGTGCATTTGCCTTCACTTAATTCATGCAATTTGGAAAGTAACTTGCTGTGAAATGCAGCTCGGTGCTAACAACACACTATTATTACTATACAAGTCACCCAGCAAGTTCAGACAAGCACAAGTTACACTGAGTTGTGAGTTTCCATTTACATTTTGACACTACTTGTTGCATACAGATGGAATTTCTATAGAGAGCTTGCTGAATTTACTTGCCCTTAACCTCCCTGCCATTGTTAAGAACTTTGCACGTTAAAGCCCATTTATCACCCCAGAGTGGAAAGTCTACACATTATCACATAGCATATTTGTCACCTATAGCCTATTATAAAAAAGAAGAAAATTGAATTCAAATTCAAGGAAAAGGTGAATTACCATCATAAGTGCTCCCTTTATTATTATCATTCAGGACTGAATTGCAGTCTAAAGGAAACTTTGTCAAAATGAACTCATGGAGTGAGCCTCAGTAGCTGCCTATTGTATATTGGAAGTGGAAGACACACCTTCCTATGTCTGCTTGTGTTCATTTTTCATGGATTAAAAAATTGGAAACAGTACTGGTAGAATTTATCTTACAGAATCAGAATTTTTGTAAATATATTGCTTTAAGAAACCCCTACTGGCCCTCCGGATATTCCAAATTACAGTCAAAAAGTACTTCTGAATTTTTTTTCACTGCTCTAATGTAGGAAGTTATTTTGAGCATGGCATGTTGATAGCAGCAGCAATGTAATCATAATCACATTACTGTACAATATATTGATAGATCAGAACACATGTTGGTTTTGGATACAATGGTAAAGAAGTTAAAGGAAATTTTTAAAGAAGCTGTTTAGCTATTTTGAGAATTAAAAACATTTTCAAAAAAAAACATTGAGGAGAGATTTGATTGAAATATTTAAAAAACTTAAGAGGTTTGGACAGAGTAGACAAGGAACTCCTATTTGTAGAAGGGTTAGAACCAGATGGAACTGATCTAGGGTAATTGACAAAAGAAGCGATGGCAACATGAGGATTTTGTTTTCAAGTGATGCGTGTTTAGGACCTGGAATGCCCAGCCCGAGAATGCGATGGAGGCTAAAGATGAATTAAGGCTTTCAAAAGGGAATTAGATTATTATCTGAAAAAGAAAGAAATCCAGGTTTAGAGGCTAAAAGCAATGGAGTGGCACATGGGAACTCGCTCTTCCAGAGGTCCAGTGCAAATACAGCGGTAACTTTCTCCTTTGCTGTAGCCATTTTGATTATTTGAACATGCCACACAATTCTAGTAATTAACAGTAGGTGTACAAGTTTTTTTTTAACCATGCGATTACTGTCAATGACTGGCAATTGCTTCTTACTCAGAGGCAAACTTTGGCTTGCCACCATATCATCCCTGTACCATAATTTACAATGTGGAGACTTTACAGATATTGAAACATTTTAAAATATTTTGTGCTCGTAATCCAATATTTCTTTTCCTTACTTTATTTGGATTTCTATACATGATTTGATGCTAATTCACCATGTTTCCATCCCGTAATTGCTCTGTTTATTTATTAAATTTTGAAATTTATTAGTTAAGCTGTTTGGACAGTTCGTCCCTTCATTCACTCAAATCCTAGATGTCTCGTATCCCCCGCTATGTATTTATCAACATGCACAGCAAGTTGCTGGACAATATCATTTTCAAGCTGAAGATATAGAAAACATCTAACAAAAAGGCCATGCCATGAGGTGCCGTATCAAACAAATTCCACCTCATAGCATTTATCAAGTTTTTGTCTTATAGAAAATATTCCTCGTGAAAAATCCATCCATCAGAACTTTGCAACAACCCAAGAATGGTGTTTATAGTTCTCTAATTTTATCTCTGGCATCTTTTGTATTTCTTTGAACCATAGTCCTGTTGAAAGCGTTGTTCAGAAATTCCCTCTCAGGTTTCTGGCAGTTTTTCTCTATTACAAGCTCACAGATGGGACACTGAGGTGGTTTCTCTTTCTGTGACATGCTTATAGGATCATACAATAGTTGCTGCATTGAAGGAGGCCATTTGATCTGTTGTGTTTGTGCTGGCCCTCTGAAGAAACAGTTTACCTACTGGCCACTCCCTTGCCTTTACTTCATAGTCCTGTAAATCTTTCCATTTCATCCCTTTAAGTTTAAAATGTATGTGGCTTATTCTGACACTGCAGTGTATGCAATGGCTCAGGTGTTTCTTAATTCTCATGGATGTGGGCTTGTCTGGGAAGGACAGCATTTGTTGTCCATCCTTAAATGCCCTTCAAATGGGTAGCTTACCCATTCAGAGGGCAGTTAAGAATCAATCTTGTTGTTGTGGTCCAGAGTTGCATGAAGGCCAGAATGGGTAAAGTTTGGTACATTTCCTTCTCTAGTGGTATTTTTACAGAAACCAACGAGACAGTCAAAGATCAAAACTAGTTGTTATCTAGTTGTAAATTTGTGAACTGAATTCATAACAGCTGTCGTGGTGAAATTAACAAAATGGCCCTATCTCTTACCCAACTCTGACTTCTGAGTTAGAAGACTGTAGATTCAAGTCCTGGTCCAGAAACACCATTGTATAAGCCAGGCCTAAACTCTTAGTTCAGTGCTAAAGAGCTGCTACACTTTTGAGGTACTGGCTTGCAGCTAAACTTTTAAACAAAAGCCAGTCTGCCCTCTTAGATCAATATAAATTATTTCAAAGAGGAGTAAGGAGTTCCACCTTATTGTGGTGAATTTTCATCATTTAGTAACTTCAAAACAGTTTATCTGGCTATTATTTCACTGTTGTTTTTGGGATATTCCCTCCACAACTTGGATGTTGCATTTTTCTACCTTTTGACAGTGACCATACTTTTTTAAACAAAGTTACTTCATTGGCTGTAAGTGCTTTGGGCCATCTTGAGGTGCTGTAGAGATACAGGCTGTTTTACTGAGATTGGAAACTTAACTTATATGAAGATAGATGAATAACCATTGCTTTGGTGTACAATGACTTAGTTTTCCAGAACATTGCACCATAATATGTTTGCTGTGTTTAAATTTCTTTCAAAACCACTTGTTAAAAATTGGATGTGACTTTGGCTCAGTGCAGTACTCCTGCAGTTCAGTCAAAAGGCTGTAGATTTAAACTTAATTTAGGATTGAGATGATGGGGAACCTTTACTGATAAAAACATTAAGGGAAACAAGAAAAGTGAAAGAAAATAGTGTTGGAGCACAGGACGAGCTATGATCCCTTTGAGGAACGAGTACAAGGGCTGAATGGCTTTCTCCTCCTATTTCTTATGTAAATGCTCTTGTGTAAATGTTAGTGCATTATTATTGGACTGGTGTTAGCACAAAGCATGTTCTCATTGAACAGTGACCTCCAAGTTCTGAACTCCTTGGTCTGATATGTTTAGTCTAGGACAATCGACATCCATTCCTTAGTGCTATGAAGATGTGGGTGTACTGTATCTTTATGAGAGTTAGAAGCTAGCAGAACTACCTGACACAGCACCAAATGTTCTGAATAAGGTAATAATGTAACACTTGATCGAAAGCTAGATTAGCTGGTTACCTGGAAATGACAAAACAGATTTGTATTAGGCCAACCAGTTTAAATTATACCCTGAAAAATACCAAATTCCAATCAAGTTTGAATATTGGGTATTGACAATCTTAAAAGCCAATGACACCCCGCAAAGGATTGTAAAAAACCGGGGAAAATTGAACATTTGTGGGGAGAACTGCCAAGGAAACAACATCTGCTGACTGTCCGGAGAATAGCTCTCTTAAGGTACCTTTATTGATCCGTGATCTGTTAAGCAGAAAATCCTAAGAAGAAGAAAAAGATTTGACATCTGGCTGGTTTTTGAAAAGTTGAGTTTTGGTAAATCTTAAACATCCACCCCCCCCCCCCCCCCCCCCCCACCAACCCCCAATTATCGGTCTAGTATTATAGAAGGGAAAGTAAAAGATAGGTTAGAGGAAGGAGTTGTCAATTGTTGTTATACATTAAGTTGTTACTTTTACTTTAACTAGTTCTTGGCTTCTTGAATTTTCACAGATTACTGCAAGGGATAAATCTTTTCTGTGTTGCTGGTTTAAATTAAGCAGGAGGGTTTACCCCATGTCATAAAACTTAGAGACATTCTAGCTGTTGATCAGAGCCACACAATTTCCACAATTAGGGTTGTGCACTGCTATCATGCTGTGATTAGGTTGAAAGGGTGCTTGTTGGGGATGTGTGTTCTATTTTTAATGCAAGTAAGTTGTATATCCGTAAGAAGTCTCAATTTTCCATGGTCATGATATTTGCAATATTCCATTCCTAGACCATCAGGAAATCTGATTGCATCCACACAACGAAAGCTTAACAAACATAATGTTGTGTTCTTCGAACGAAATGGTTTACTACATGGAGAGTTTTCACTTCCTTTTCATAAAGACCAAGTTAAGGCAAGTATTGAAGCTTCCTTTCTCCCTCTTGAATTTTTCTCTCCCTTCCACTGATACTTTGCCCAGATGGTCATTCTTTAGAATTGACTATGGGCTTAATGGCCTAAGTTGGCTTAATGCTCATTTGAAAGGCCACTCCTCCCACGTCCACCCATGTGCAATGAGGGTTGCTTTACGATACTGTGAACTCTAAATATTGTTTCCTACTGTAGCTGACATATAAACACTAATTCTATTACTGTCTGCATCCTACTGAGATTGAAAGTGCTAACAAGGATACATTATTCTTTGTAAGCATGTAGTCCATATTGAGGAAAACTGCAGCAAAATATAAGTATGTTAACAAACTTGATGAATGAATTAATAAATGGCAAAAGAATTGCTTTTTACATATACATTTTAGTGAAGTGGAGACCATTCTACTTCTTGCACAGTAATGATAGTAAAAGCACAGAAGCACAAATTAACAACTCATTCAAAGTAGCAAACATTTAATCCAAAATATGTAAACAGGAAGCATATAGAGGACTAAAAATCATAAACAGTAGTTATGTTAAACTTGTATAGAACCTTGGTTAGGACAAGTACTGTGTAGAATTCTGGTCTCCAATTATAGAAAGGATGTAAAAGCATCGGAGAAAGTGCCAAATGATTTACAATGCAACAGTTATAGGGGTACAACAATCTAATGATTGAACATGCTTGTTGAGGGGGTGGAGTTTGTCTAGGAAAGTGAATCTAACACACATCTTAAAAGTAATGGTAGAGTAGATATGTAGAGAATGCCTCCTCTTGTGGCATGTAAAACGTCATAATTTCAACATATTTGTTATTAAATCCAATCAGAAATTCAGGAGAAGTTTCTTTATCCAGACACTGATGATAATTTGAAACGCATAACCAGAGGGAGTGGTTAATCTCTGATAAAGCTAAATAAGTATACGAAAAAGGAATAGAAGGATTTGCCAAAGCCTTGAGTGCAGCATAATTCTTTTGTTCCTGTGCTGCATATTCTATATAATACTCACTAAAACTTTTGAAAGTTTATAACTTATTTGTTTGAGATTACATTTGGATCCTTCATGTTTTGCGTGCCAGGTTATCATCAGTGGTTGGTACATATTATCTAACCTACTCTTCATTTTCTGACTGGTTTGGATAATTGACTTGGATTAAAAGCTGGTGAATTGAAAGCGTGGTCATATTCTTAAACTGTAGATTTTCTGATTTTGTTTGGAAGTAATCCACCTGCAGTGTTCTGTATGATCCTGATGAACTTGATTTTTACTGTTAATTAGGTAAATGAGCTGTTATGGAACAGTGACTCTACTGTACTAGCGGTTTGGCTGGAGGATTTGGAATCAGATAAGGATGACCGTCAAAATACATATGGTAATAAGTTATCTTCCAGACTGTCTGGAGTTTGTTTTTTCTTTCGTTCCTATCTGACATCCTGCATCCAAACGAAATGTTAACTTAATTTGAACAAGAGCTTTTGTTCTCTATGCTTTGCAATATGTCAGAAAATTTACTGCCTAAAAATACCAAGCTGGGACAAACTTCTGATGTTATCATAAGTATGGTTTACAATCACACAACTCAGGGACAGACCACTGTGACTATCATGTCTGTGCCAGCTCTTTAAAAGATCCTTCCAATTAGTCCTGCAGTTTCACCACAGTCTTGCAATTTGTTTTTGTTTTTCAATTATTTATTCAATTATTTTGTAAAATTTACTGTAAAATCTGTATCTATCCAGCCCTTTCAGGCAATACTTTTCAGATCACTATAACTAGCTACGTAGAAAAACATCTTCCTTCACACGCCTCTGGTTCTTTTGCCAGTGTCTTCTGGTTACCTATCATATAAACAGTTTCTCGATGTACATTGTATCAAAACCCCTCATAACTTTGAGCATTTATAAACCTTATGACAGATTGTGGTATCAACAGTGGGTTTTCATTAAATGAATGGTAAATTTGGATTAATTGATACGATTCCATTTCTATAAGACCACAAGACAATATAAAATAGGGACAGGAGTAGGCCATTCAGGCCCCTTGAGCCTGCTCTGACTCGTGCCTTATCCACCTGACACTCCTGCCCTTTCCCCATAACCCTTGGTTCCACTACTGATTAAGAATCTATCCATCTCAGATTTAAATTCTCACAAGAACGCTGCCTCCACAACTCCCTATGGCAAGGAGTTCCAAAAACTCTCAGCAATCGGAAAGAAAAATTCTTCCTCATCCCATTCTTAATTCAGGCACCCCTGAATTCTGAGACTATACCTTCTGGTCCTCGACTCTCCCATCAGGGAAATCATCCTCTCAGTATTTATCCCATTAAGCCCCTTTTCTATCCATGCCAATATGCTATTTCCAATATCATAGGCTATTTTTTTAATGACTTGACTTTTTGTGAGTTAGCTTGTTGAACGCCTTCTGGAGGCCTGAATACAACACATCATCTGGTTCCCTACCATCTAAGGAATTCTCAAGACTTCCTTGAAAACCTCTAATAGAGTATTCAGACATGATTTCCCTTTCATGAAGCAGTGCTGACTCTGCTCGATTAGATTATGATTTTTCCAAACGTAATGCTATTACTTTCTTAATACGATTCTATGATTGTACTTTCTTAATAATTGATGCCAGTATTTTTGAGCAATAGATGTTACGTTAATCAGCCTATAATTACCTATTTTTATTTTCCTCCCTTTTTAAAATTGGGTGGCAGTTTTCAGATCTTCTGGTACATCTCCAGAATCTAAAGATCTTGGGCAATTACAACAAACACATCCACTATGTCTTCAGCTACCTCTTTTAGGATCCTAGAATGCAAGTCATCAAGACCAGAGGACTTATCGTTCTTTAGCCCCATTAGTTTGTCAAAACTACTTCTCTGAATAAGGTGATGCTACTTAATTCCTCCCCATATTCTTTAATATTAGTGGGACATTCGTAGCATCTTTGAATGCAAAGAATGATACAAAATATTTATCGAAAGTCTCTGCCATGTCCTTGTTCTCTTAACTATCTCCCCAGAATTCTTGTGTTAACTCACCTGAGAATTATTGATCATTGCTGATTGGGGGTGAAAGAAGGTGTGGGACACTTGTGAATGTCACAAACCTATAACCAAGTCAACCATGCCTCCAAATTCACATTGAGTGATAGTGAACCTACTTTATGGTTCATGTTCTGTCCTTCAGCTGCCTGCATACAAGTACCCACATGGGAGGGAAGATATTTTTTAAAAAAAGAAAATAAATGAACATTTAATAATTGGAGATGATAGCAATTGTATCCTTGGTGACTAAAGCAATGCTTGCAATTTTTTTATTGTTGTTGTCTTGCAGTTCAGTTGTGGACAGTAGGGAACTACCACTGGTACCTGAAGCAGAGTCTGCATTTCGGTTGCACTCAGGTGGAACGGATTGTATCCCTAATGTGGGATTCTGAGCGTCCCTATCGACTGCACATCCTCCGCAGTGGGTGGCTTTACCAGTCCTATAACTGGCATTGGTCCACCAATCGAAGTACAAGAGAAGACAGCAGTGACCTTGCTAACGTAGCTGTGATTAATGGAGGTAAAAAAAATTTTGAGACTGAGAATTGTTAGTCTGTAACATTTAGCATTTGAAGTAGGTAAATGTCGAAACTAACCTTTTTATTTTCAAATTGTGTAACTTTTAGAAGTGAAAATATCTATTTCCACTAAAATCGATACTGTCAAGTACATGTTTTCACCCAGCCATTCAAAAGGGAATTGAATCAAGCAATTGCCTTCAAAACTATTTATTTATATATATATGTATATATATATATATAAGTAAGTTGCAGTGGATAGTACAATTAAACAGCTCAGAGGGGGTTAGCTTAGCTTTTGAGGCTGTTAGTTTTTTGAAAAGAGCTGTTCACTTGGGACTTCGCCTGATGGCCTTCAAATTGTTCTTTTTTATGTATGTATCTAAACTATCTTTTTCAAAGTTAAGATTGTACCTGATTCCAGTCACTTTTGAGGCAGCACATTGCAAATCACAATTCAGTGCATGAAAATGTTTCATGTCCTTTACCTCTCCAGCCCTGGCTTGTTTTGTTTTTGGTACACATTTTTATCAAAAGAATCTTGAGGTTTACTGCAAAAATTAGCTGGATTAATGCTAGAATAGCAGCAGTTTTTTTTTCCAGCACATAGAAACAGTAAAATTGCAGCAGGCTTTTTGCATCCCATTCTCGTAAATTCTCGTGTCAGTGTAGGAAAGGACAGCATTCAAACATAATTGTAATGCGTTGACAGTTAAATAACCGATTTATGTTCACTTTATTTACTTGCATGTGTAGAATGACCTTTTAGGTGCAGTCTCAAAGATGCTAGAGTCTGTGGAACCAGCCTATAACAATGGCAGCTTTGGCAAAAAAATGGAAAATATGAGAGAGGTTTCTCCCTGCTGTCTGAATGTCTCATTGCTGTTTGTGATAGTTTGCTTTGTGCAAACTGACTGCTGTGTTTCCAACATTACAACATTGATTCGGTATCGAAAGTACTTTGATATTTTAGCATGCCCTGAGTTCTTGAATGATGTTGTTTACTTAATTGCAGTTTGTAATATTTCCCTTTGTTTTACTTGTATTTCAGGAGATATTGTGTACAGATTTACAGTTTTCTCAGCACATCTCTTAGAAATTATTTCTAATATTAGTCCCAGTAATGCAACAGGTTTCAAATTGAAACTTGAAATACCTTACACTTGTACATTAGTGAGAAACAGAGGTGGCATTTCAAGTCGACAACCTTATGGCTGCTGATTGACCTATTTCCAGCATTTTGTTTTTTTTTTAATTTCAGATTTCCAACACCTGCAGTACTTTGACTTTTCACTTGTGTAATGCTTTTTGTATGCCAAAATAATTTTGAAACCAATGGATTATTGATGAAGTTATCATCACAGTTTATGTGTGCAGAAGTATATTTCTTTCAAATGAAGAATATTTCCTGGTACAACATCAATGGAGATGCCTTAGATTAATGTTTCCTATATGAATCATGCACAATATCAGTTTTCAATGATGACACAACTAGTAGAGCTTTTAATTTCTATTTTGTTTGATTTAAGTAATTTTTTTTTTCTTGACATTGACAGATAACGTACTAGTGACACCTTTTCGCCAAGCAGTGGTGCCTCCGCCAATGTCTGCATATCAGTTGCACCTGCCTTGCCCTGTGAATCAGATAATGTTCTCTTCAGACCCACAAAGGAGCAATGATTTTGCAGTCTTGACAGCAGATAACTATATTTCAGTCTTTGAGGCTGGTGAGTGTCATTGGATAGTGGCCAAATGTCTTAACGTAACAATTGTGAACCAAGCATAAAACTTGTAATTGTGTAATCATGAGTATCCTGGTGATGTATGGAAGTCTACTAATTCTGTTATGATCCAAGTTGGTGGTAATAGCTGACAAGGTAAGCCCCAGAGTGAAACCTGGCTCCATAGATCATATGTTTAATTTCTGCAGTTGATTAACATGGTGGTTTTTATATTCAAGTTACACCGAAAAAGCAAACCAATAAAGCTTTATACATGTATATGTAAATTCTAAACTTACAAAGGCATTAACATAAATAACAAAGTTTCAACCCATTTGCAAATATTCCATTTTATATATTTATGCTACAGTTCTATTACTTCATTCTCGGGAAGGTTAAATTTATTCAGTTGAGTTATTGCTGACTTAAATTCTCAACTGATTTTAAATCAGTACAGCAATTTAGCTTTACTACTGGTCCTACTTGGTCCTAAAGTAAGATGCTTTCGCTCCCAGGAATTTTATATATTTGTTTTATTAAAGATATTTCCGAATAAAATGTATGATGTAATAGAGATAAGTCACTTGAATTAACCAATCTCTGTACATGGAATTCTGCAATGACAAATTCAGGAGAATTCTAAAGATTTTTTTATTTATGGAATTTTGAGGCATTAACTATATATGTATACTTTTATAATGACTTCTTAATCATGGATTATAGTAAAAGTTACACTGTCATGACATATTTATTTAAAATTGTTACTGCATCTAAAAATAATTGTTAGTGGAATGAATCCACTTAAAGATAAATTCAAGATTTACAAGCAAACAACTAAATGAAGATCACCTTTGCAATCCAAGTATCTAATCTAAGATGGTTAATTACCTGTGCATACCCATGAAGACTGATTTAATAGAGATTTTCTGTTGCTGCCTGTTCATCTGGAAAAACAGCTTTTATTGTTTATTGTTAAATCTTCCATGAAAGGGAGAATTCTGGACAAGAAACTAAGGAGTTTTGTTCACAGTAAATCGTTTCAAGGATTTGAGCTTCACAGCTAGCAAGTGCAAGTTATCCTGCATTTCCTGCAAAGCATTTACAACTTTGCTAATGGCAAACATTCAAATTCTGCACTATAGATTTTTAGTATAGAGGTTTCTTTTAAAAGAGTAATAATTCGAATTCTATAAATTCATAATTTTTTTTTGTTTACACTGTTTGTTTTTGCTAGCTGCAGTAGTCATCAACCACCAAGCTCCAAAGAAAATTCTGTTTATGTCTATCCATTATTAAATCAAACATGACAATAATTGATATGGCTTAACCCATGGTAATGTTAGTTGCTGAGTCAAAAGAAATTGCTTGTATTCAAGCCCTTGTTAAGATTCTTGATAATGTGCTGTAGGCTGGCATTTTGATGAGGAGCTGCTATTAGAGGCGTAGTCTTTTGAATGAGATCTTAAGCTGCTTTCATAAAACATCCTTTGGCATTGGTCAAAGAAGGACCAGGAGTTGTCCTACAGTTAATTATCCCTTAACTAACAACACTAAAATAGATCATCTGGTCATTGTCAGATGGCTGTTGGAGGGAGCTTGTAAACCGGATGCTACATTTCTCTACATTTCAGCAGTGATAACAATTCAGAAGTATCGTGTTGCCTGTGAAGTGATCTGAGATATTCTGAAATTATGAAACCATAACCTTATAAAAATGTACATTGTTTTCAACAAACAAAATATATTTTTTTGTATTATTTAATGAATTTTCAGTGATTTGTATTTTTTCTTTACATGTGCAGGTGATGGTGTGAATCATGATTCTGCAGTTAAAATTGATGCTGTTGGTGAAAGTGGATCAAAGATATGCACCAGAACTCTGAAAAGGGTAAAAACGTACAGGTCAGTTTATTTTGGTAGTATTCTTTGTCCCTGTACTTTCATAAACCTCTTGTGCAATATGAACTTGATCTCAGACTTTATAAATGCTACTGTTAAGGTGCCCACTAGTAAGAACATGTGAAAGCTACTTTCCTTATGTGGGTGTGGAAGGTTTTCTTTTTGTTCGTTATTGAAGAACAATGATTTAAAACTCCCACTGTTTTTCTTGAGAGGTTCATTGATAATGCAGATCCCCAATTTTAATTACTCTACTGCTTTCAGTATCTAATCCTTGAGCTGTGGAATACCCTGCTTTAACCTCTCTGCCGCTGTCACCTTTGAGATCCTCCTTTAAAGTCAATTTATTATCTTTGTGTGAAGGTCAGTGTTAATTTTCTTTTATAAACAGTATCGCTTTGAAGTGCCTTGGGCATGTTACTACATTGAAGGTGTTATATATAAATTCAAGTTTTTGTTGTTATACATAAACTAGGTTAACGTGCTCTATACTGAACTTCAAACAGAAGCTTTTCCTGCCGGATGATACCAGTAGAGTCATAGAGTCATACAGCACAAAAACAGATCCTTTGATTCAACTCATCCATGCTGATCAGGTTTCCAAACTAAACTAATCCCATTTACCGGTGTTTGACTCATATTCTTCTAAACCTTTCCTATTCACGTATATATCCAAATGTCTTTTAAATGTTGTAACTGTACCTACATCTACACTTCCTCTGGCAACTCATTCCACATTTGCATACAGTTCTGGTCACCACACTACCAGAAGGATGTGGATGCTTTGGAGAGGGTACAGGAAAGGTTTACCAGTATGTTGTCTGGTATGGGGGATTTTAGCTACGAAGAAAGGTTGGATAGATGGGTTTGTTTTCACTTGGGGAACACAGGAGGTTGAGGGGGCTTCTGATAGAAGTTTATAAGATTGTGAATGGCATGGATAGTGTAGAAAGTAGGAAGCTTTGTTCCCAGGGTGGAAGGGTCTATTACTAGGGGACAAAGGTTCAAGATGTGAGGTGAGGAAGTTTAAAAGAGATGTGTGAGGCATGTTCTTCACACAAAGGGTGGTGAATGCCTGGAATGTGCTGCCAGAGGAGGTGGGGGAAACAGACACAACAACAGCATTCAAGAAGCACCTGAACGAACACATGCGTAGAGGGATGCGGATCCTGTAAGTGAAGACTGTTTTAGTATGGAATGGCAAAAGTGCAGACTTGGATCGCTGATGGGCCTGTTCCTGTGCTGTATTGTTCTTTGTATATGAACCACCTTCTATGTGAAAAAGTTGCTTCTCGTGTCCCTTTTAAATCTTTCTACTCACACCTCAAAAATATGCTTCCTAGCTTTGAATTCTCCCACTCTTGGGAAAAGAACTTTGCTGTTCACCTTATCTATGCCCCTTATGATTTTATAAGCCTCAACCTTTTACGCTCTACTGAAAAAAGTCCCAGCCGATCCTGCCTCTCCTTATAACTGAAATCCTCTAGTCCCAGCAACATTCTGGTAAATCTTTTCCGAACCCTCTCCAATTTATTAATATCTTTCCTCAGCAAGATAACCAGAATTATACACTGTACTCCAGACGTGACCTTACCAATGTCCTGTACAATCTTAACATGACACCCCCAACTCCTATACTCAGTGGTCTGAGCAATGAAGACAGACATGCTAAATGCCTTCCCACCCTGTCTACTTGTGATACAACTTTGAAAGAACTATGTACCTGAAGCCCTTGATTTCTCTGATCGACAACACAACACAAGGCCCTACCATTAACTGTATAAGTCCTGCCCTTGTTTGCTACACCTTAATGCAGTAGTGCTGAGAGCTTAACTTATGAGAGCAGGTTGTTTGATGAAAATTCTATTCAAATAACTGCAGAAGATTAAGGGGTGTTTTAATTAAGACATATAAAAAGATTTGTTTGAGTAGACAGAGAGAAACTGGTTTCCCCATTCAGGCATTCTAGAATAAGAGGGAACTTAACTTTAAAGTTGTAGCTCGGTCATTCAGGGCTGATATCAGGAAGTACTTCTTTGTGCAGTGAGTATTGGAAATTTGGAACACTCTCAACCAAAAAGCTGTTGTGGCTGGAGGTCAGTTGAAAATCTCAGATCTGAGATTGATAGATTTTTGATGGGCAAAGTTACTAAGAGCTGTGAAAACAAAGTAAGTAAATAAAGCTACATTGTGGACCATCCGCAATCCAACTGAATGGTTTACTCCTGCTCTTAAGTTCCTGAACTTACTGACCCAGGCACAATGGGATCAGTAGTCTCCTGCTGTGCTGTATCATTTCATGATTGCAAATTCTGACTCCTAAGTGGTGGCACTATGATTAATTAGCATGATTTTATACATGATGCATTGAATGTCAAGCTTCTAACATGATTCGGAAATGCCGATGTTGGACTGGGGTGTACAAAGTTAAAAATCACACAACACCAGGTTATAGTCCAACAGGTTTGATTGGAAGCACACTAGCTTTTAGAGCGACGCTCCTTCATCAGGTGATTGTGAATCACCTGATGAAGGAGCGTCGCTCCGAAAGCTAGTGTGCTTCCAATCAAACCTGTTGGACTATAACCTGGTGTTGTGTGATTTTTAAGCTTCTAACAGCTATTGTTTAGCACATTAGCAATGCAGTTGAAAGGTGTGCCACTGGAAAACCACTGCAGGTTAGGCAGTATCCGAGGAGCAGGAGTATCAACATTTCAGGCATAAGCCCTTTTTCAGGAATAACATTGATTCTCATGCTCCTCAGATGCTGCCTGACTTGCTGTGCTTTTCCAGCGCCACCCTTTTCGACTCTGATCTCCAGCATCTGCAGTCCTCACTTTCTCCAGATTCTCCAAACATATCCTACATAACCTAGCACCGTGCAAGAGAGACAGCCCACCACAACCAAATATAACAATTGACCAGACCTCTCAAACAGTAACTCGTGTAAGCCTCTAAAGAAGTGTAACCTTAGGCTTGCAAAACAACCTCAGGCTTGCTACTCCACAAGCCAATCCACATTGTGAGTTTCACTGAGCATTTCAGAGTACGTATGTTGCAAATTACATAGGGTTTTCCATGGGTTGCGAATGGGTTCCATTCGGGCATGTAAATTTATTTACAAGTCAGAGCACAGTTCAGGACAATGTAAAGCAGCTGTTGTACAGGAAGTATAGGAAATGTTCGGATATCAGGCCTTTACATTTTAAATCCATGAATGGGACCACGTTTGTAAATATGAATTTTTGTAAGTCAGGCATTTGTAAATCTGCTACAGTGCATTAAGAATGTAACAGAATGTGACAATGTATTATCAACAAAAAGCAGTATAAATAGAAAATATATGTTGAAATAATACTATCATTGTAAGTTTTGCATATTAACTCTTCACTAGAATTAAATTTTGTAAATGTAATTTGGTATTCAAGGCATTTTATTTGTATTAATTAGTTATTTAAGAATGACTAAATATGGAATTATTTTCTTGTATTCACTTTTTGTTTTCATGAAAATGAAAGAATTAAGTTTGAAGAAGGAGGAAGTGAGCCCCTGACTCCATTGAAACTACGAATGATAACCTGGGTAAAGGAGAATGCATTCCTGGCTGTTAGTCAAGGTCCGAGGACCTCTCAGTCCATTGTTTGTCAGTTGCTAATGTCTTCAGAGGAGACTGAGGAAGGAGAGATTCAAATCAGGTATGAAATCTGATCCATTTTGTAGACTCAGAACTCAAACCATCCATCCTAATGGTATTGTAATTGTCCAAGTGCCAAGTTCTTATTTTTTTGGCATATTAGGCGTGCAGTCTTAGCAGCTTGTGGAAATAGTAAGGTTATGATACTTACAATGCCCTTCATCTTAGAACTTTAAAAGTTTGTTTTTCGTCTGCATTGTTCCCCTCCTGATATTCCATTCACACCTTTGCCAGAAACCATACTGTGAACCAGAATTTATTGTCTACTCCCTTCAGTTAAATCCAGTTAATTAGAATATATCTTTCAACTCTTTTACTCAACAAATGCCCTCTCCAATAGTTACAACAAAATTCCTTATTTTGTCTGTCTCTGCAGAGTCTAGAGTACAAATATAAATTAAAAATGCTGGGAATGCACAACTGGTGAAGCAGCATCCTGTTTCCTCACGAGTTTCAGCATTTCTTTTGCAGCATTGACGGTATTATTTCCTGTGGTATATCAAGTCCTTAAAATCAAATCCAGTTCTTTGAGGCCGGTGACGGTTTATTGTTTTCTGTGGTAGGTTTACAATGATGGTGTTGTTAATTGTTCCAGGTCTCCTGTAACTGTGGATGGGCACATAATCAATCTGTGTCACAACCAAAAGACAGAGACTGTAGCTTTGGAGCTTTCCAATGGACAGATTCTAAGATACCTCTGGGGTTTGTATATTTCTAATCAAGCACTTAAATAGAAGATGGACAATGTTTTATCTTGCAAGTTTCTGTTAAAGAGCTTTGTTCAGCTGCATATCTCATGAGCACATATTTGTGGTTTCACTGCATGTCATTTACATCTTTTAATTTTATTGGGCTGAGCATTCTGTGGGAAATACACTTTTGGTGGATAAAGACACTCCATCACAAACAGAATAATTTACTTGCATTGGTCTCTTAGCATAGGATAAAGATGCTTTTGAAATTAGGAGAGTGAAAGGTAACCTAATAAAGACCTTCAAAATGATGAAAGTTATTACAGAATGCTTCGCAAACATTTCCCCAGTTTGATCCTATTTCAAGGTTTGAAAATTGTTGCAAACTCTCAGGAAGAACTAAGAGAGCAGAAAGTGGGGGCTGTGAGAGAGGGGGCCTGTTGTAAGAGTTCCGTGGCAGTCAGTGCTGCCTTGGCGTTCATGATCCCAAATTCCGACTTCTTGCTTGGGATCTCGATTCCCACTTTGGGAAGACCCAGAGTAAACACAGTAAGTGTTTTCGTTTATACGGAAAAACAAAATTAAAGGCTATCAATATGAGGTAGAAATTAAATTGTGAACTCAAGATAAATGTCATTACCCAAATCATGGTGAGAATGTTTCAATTCACTACAGCATGGAGCAGTTAGGTAAATAGTGTTGATATTTTCCAAGAAGAAACTAGATACATGTAAGAGGGAGAAGGGAGTGGAAGGTTAAGCTATGGAGTTAGATGTGGAAGGATAAGAGGAATCTCTGTGATGTATTGTCTTAAGTAACTGTTACCCTTTTTCAAGCATGTAGAAGGAATTTTCTCTCCACTTCTCCACAACTTTGCTGCCAAGCTTTCATCCTGACTTCAACTTGTACTTCAGTATGTTCCCCTTTCCACATACCAAATTTAACTTAGGCAGTGCTTTAAGAAGTAGTTGTTTGATCAACTACAGTTTCATTGCCATTTTGTTGGCCAGTTATCACTGGCAATTCTCTGACTACTACTTTGCGGGATGATGATGACTAAATATATTTTCTGAACAGAATTTAGCTCTTATTTGCTTTGTGGTACAGTACTCGGTACCTATTGTATTGAAGTAATATGGTCAGTAAGTTGATTGATAGATTGTTAAGACAGTGTTGTGCTGAGTATCTTCGTGCTACTTGTGTTTATATTTAGTTGAGTGAATTATAGACTTGCAGATGTGGGGTCTGAGGGAATGGCACTAAAAACCTATGTGTTTTTATTTTGTGAAGGACAGATCTGTGTAATTCCACTCTTTTCATCATTAATTCATTTTCCTGAACCCTAAAGTGTGGAAATTCTGTCCCTGAACACATTACTCGATCACTTTCTTCAGTACTTTATTTTAAAATACTGTTTAAAATCTTCCTCTTTGGCCAAGCTTTTGCTTGGTGCCCTAATGCCTCCTTCTGTTGATTGCTTTCATATTTTGACAACATTTCTGTGATGTATTCTGGAAGAAGTTGTGTGAATGTAAGTCATTGACGTATATACAGTGTATTACTATTTCAATTACTCTTTCACCCACAGATTCCTCTGAGGCATGTGTACAACAGTGGAAGTCAACTACTGGATGTTTAGTACAGTTTCCTCAACCTTGTGTAGAGACAGCTCTATGTACAGTTGATGGTGAGGTGAGTAACTTTAATTTCTCTTCCTCCTGAATGTGTCAGCTGCTTGCCAGGCCACTGTCTCACCGGCACCAGATGCAATAGGGATTCTTGTGCAGAATCCTATTCTGAATGCTCATGCCTGTACGCTAAGTTTGGCAGGCTGTTTGTCAGGGCATCACAAAATCAGCTCACCTATCGAACTGTAGACCTTCCTGCTTTTATGGTTCAGCTATTTATTTCCTCAACCTTTCCTTGGGCAGTCAGTCCGAGTTGGAAGGGCAGGTGATGCTTGAACAATTAGGGAGCTGGTTGGAGGTTTGTGCACTCCCAGTGACACATTGACTTTCCCTCTGTATGATCCTGTCAAAGTATCTCAACGTGTTCGGTATTTTTTCAGATAAGCCTTTTCCATTTTGCTGGTCACAAAGCCGGCAGCATATGTAGTTGACCTCTTGAAGGATTTTTTGAGAAGTGAAGTGTTTCCTGTATCTCTTACATCATTAACAAACAGAACGGGATAGCTCTGTTTTAGTACTTCAAGCATCTGTACCTAAAATTCTGCAGTATCCCTATCTGCTGTCTCTTCTAGGAAATGGTCTTGGGTCTGACAGAAAGATCTCGTTTCTATATTAATGACTTAGAGGTAAGTTGTGACTTTACTTTGAAAGCATTTCATTATCTTTTTCTTTGTATACTTGAAACATTGAATGCCATTTTAATATTATTTTGGTGATGTTTTTGTTCTAAACAGATAGCCTTCAATGTCACTTCATTTATAGTGTGTGATGAGTTCCTGTTGTTCACAACCCATTCACACATCTGTCATTGTCTGAATCTTGGGACTACTTCATTAAAAGGTGAGTGCTTAAAGCACATGCAGTAACCTGGATTAAGGTGTTTAAAAATCAGTATCATTTTTAATTTTGTTTGTTATGAGAAGGAATTCTTCTTGTCACTGTCCAGGGTAAAATAACAATTCTGCCACCCATCTTGATGCAAGTTCAAGTATCACCTTCTCAAGGACAATTAAGGAATGGGCAATAAATGCTGGCCCAGCAGCAACTCCTACAACCTATAAAGAAATAAATAAGGAAAACTTGAATCCAATTGAGCAATCATTCTCTTTAACCAGAATGTTTTTGCCAGTATTTGTTAGCAACTTGATATAGCTTTTACAATGAGAATTTGACCATCTAAGATTGTTGAATTTGCTGTCTGCACAAACAGCTTTATCACAATTCTCAAGCCATGTGTCCCAGCCTAATGATGAAACAGTTCGTAGGGTGGAGAGAGGATCTCGCATAGTGACTGTTGTACCCCAGGACACCAAACTCATCCTTCAGGTTAGCAATGACATTATTTATATGGTTTACTGTTCTTTCTCCCAGGTATCATGCAGCAGTTAGGATAAGGGGTTTAATAATTGGGAACAAAATCAAAACACAAGCCTTTTTTTATAAACAGATAACTTCCCTTTGAAGTTGTGATTCAACTTGGAAATCCAGCGCTGTGCCATCATGGCAAATTTAGTGACTAGATTTACAAAGGGTGGTGGGAAATCTGGAACTTCATGAAAAACTGTTGAAACTGGTGCCAATTGAAAATTTCAAGATAGTGATTGATAGTTTTTTGTGAGGTTAAGTGTTACAGGACCAAAATAAGTAAAAATACAAAGCCGCCATGAATGGCAGAGCAGTTTTGAGGGGCTGAATTGTCTCCTTCTGTTCCTATGTTTGTTAATTTGCCTGTACAGTTATGTTAGGGGGAATGATTTCTCTTTGGTATCACAGAATAATACAGCACAACCTGCAATGCCTAACTAGTGGTACTATGATTAAGTAGCTAGATTTTTTTTTCAATTAATGAACAAAATGCCAATCTCAATTATTAACTAGTACCCCAATAACATCTAGTAGATAACCGAATAGTGTAATAAAGTCCTGTCCCTATGATCGCTAGAACAGGAACAGCAGGACTGTTAATACCCATGGAGCATTTTCCTATTGTTTCACTACTTTTATGGGAAGAATGAAAAGCCTTAAAGAATTTGCTAGAGCGGCTCCGGAGGATTTAAACTAATAAGATTTTGGGGGGGAAGAGAGGATGTGGAGTGGTGTTTTTGATAAGGGATATCATTACAGCTGGACTTAGGGAGGATATTCCTGGAAATATATCTGAGGAAGTGATTTGGGTGGAACTGAGAAATAAGAAAGGGATGACCACCTTATTGGGATTGTATTATAGACCTCTAATAGTCAGAGGGAAATTGAGAAACAAATTTGTAAGGAGATCTCCGTTATCTGTAAGAATAATAGGGTGATTATGGTAGGGGATTTTAACTTTCCAAACATAGACTGGGACTGCCATAGTGTTAAGGGTTTAGATGGAGAGGAATTTGTTAAGTGTGTACAAGAACATTTTCTGGTTCAATATGTGGATGTACCTACTAGAGAAGGTGCAAAACCTGACCTACTCTTGGGAAATAAGGCAGGACAGGTGACTGAGATGTCAGTGGGGGAGCACTTTGGGGCCAGCGACCATAATTCTATTAGTTTTAAAATAGTGATGGAAGAGGATAGACGAGATCTAAAAATTGAAGTTCTAAATTGGAGTAAGGCTAATTTTGACAGTATTAAGCAAGAACTTTCAAAAGCTGATTGGAGACTGATGTTCGCAGGTAAAGGGATGCTGGAAAATGGGAAGCCTTCAGAAATGAGATAACGAGAGTCCAGAGAAAGTATATTCCTGTCAGGGTGAAAAGAAAGGCTGGTAGGTATAGGGAATGCTGGATGACTATAGAAATTGAGGATTTGGTTAAGAAAAAGAAGGAAGCATATGTCAGGTATAGACAAGATACATCAAATTAATCTTTAGAGTATAAAGGCAGTAGGAGTATACTTAAGAGAGAAATCAGGAGGCAAAAAGGGCACATGAGATAGCTTTGGCAAATAGAATTAAGGAGAATCCAAAAGGTTGTTAGAAATGCATAAAGGACAAAAGGGTAATTGGGGAGAGAATAGGGCCCTTCAAAGATCAGCAAGGTGGCCTTTGTGTAGAGTCGCAGGAACTGGGGCAGATACTAAACTAATATTTTGCATCAGTATTTAATGTGGAAAAGCACATGGAAGATATCAAATGTAGGGAAATAGATGGTGACATATTGAAAAAAATGTCCATATTACAGAGGAGCAAGTGCTGGATGTCTTGACATGCATAAAAGTGGATAAATCCCCAGGACCTGATCAGGTGTACCCTAGAACTCTGTGGGAAGCTAGGGAAGTGATTGCTGGGCCCCTTGCTGAGATATGTGTATCATCGAGAGTGACAGGTGAAGTGCCGGAAGACTGGAGGTTGGCTAACGTGGTGCCACTGTTTAAGAAGGGTGGTAAAGACAAGCCAGGGAACTATAGAGCAGGGAGCCTGATGTTGGTGGTAGGCAAGTTGTTGAAGGGAATCCTGAGGGACAGGGTGTACATGTATTTGGAAAAGCAAGGACTGATTAGGAATGGCTTTATGTGTGGGAAATCATGTCTCACAAACTTGATTGAGTTTTTTGAGGAAGTAACAAAGAGGATTGCTGAGGGCAGAGCAGTAGATGTGATCTCTTTGGACTTCAGTAAGGCATTTGACAAGGTTTCCCATGGGACACTGGTGAGCAAGGTTAGATCTCATGGAATACAGGGAGAACTAGCCATTTGGATACAGAACTGGCTCAAAGGTAGAAGACAGAGGGTGGTGGTGGAGGGTTGTTTTTCAGACTGGAGGCCTGTGACTGGTGGAGTGCCACAAGGATCGGTGATGAGTCCACTACTTTTTATCATTTACATAAATGATTTGGATGCAAGCATAAGAGGTATAGTTAGTAAGTTTGCTGATGACACCAAAATTGGAGGTGTAGTGGACAGTGAAGAAGGTTACCTCAGATTACAACAGGATCTTGATCAGATGGGCCAATGGGCTGAGAAGTGGCAGATGGAGTTTAATTTAAATAAATGTGAGATGCTGCATTTTGGGAAGGCAATCTTAGCAGGACTTATACGCTTAATGGTAAAGCAGTAGGGAGTGTTGCTGAACAAAGAGACCTTGGAGTACAGGTTCATAGCTCCTTGAAAGTGGAGTCTTAGGTAGATCGGATAGTGAAGAAGGTGTTTGGTATGCTTTCCTTTATTGGTCAGAGTATTGAGTAGAAGGGTTTGGAGGGATATGGGCCAGGTGCTGGCAGGTGGGACTAGATTGGGTTGGGATATCTGGTCGGAATGGATGAGTTGGACCGAAGGGTGTGTTTCCATGCTGTACATCTCTATTGACTGTAATCATGAGATTTTACAGTCCAGAAAGGATACGAGGCCCATCATGGCTTTTTTAAGGAGGCAGTTAGTTGTCCTACACTACTCCCCAAAACGCAAAAAATATATCCCTTCAAACATTTATCAAAAGAAGCTTGTTTACAAAAGTATGCTTTGTTTAAAAAGCAAATTGCTGGGAGTTGCTACATAAAGTGTTTTTTAGCAGACCTTTAGCCAGGATTGCAGTCAGTAACTTTTTTTAATTTTTAAAATCCATTTTTTTGTCATCAAACAAACTCAAGGAATCAGAATTATCTTAAAGCAAAAGAATTATGAGTTCTGCCTGAGAAGCTGACCCCAATATTCATGATCCTGTGCTGTATTTTACTGTGCGTGTTTAGTGACAGTGTGCAAGCCATTGTATTTTATGGGAGTACAGTGGTATTATGTTCAGAATTGTGAATGGCCAGAATCAGTGATTCAGACCATCGGAGAGCAGTAACATGGAGATAAACTAAGGAATGTGTTCAGCTCTTGATGCAACTGTTTAAGTGACACAGTTATACAGCATGTAAACAGACCCTTTGGTCCAACCAGTCTATGCAACCATAATCCCAAACTACCTGTGCTTGACCCACATCTCTCCAAACATTTCTTATTCATGTACTTATCTAAATGTCATTTAAATGTTGTAGCAGTACCCGCATCCACCACTTCCTCTAGAATTTCATTCCATGCAAGAACCACTCTGTGTAAAAAGAAATGTCTTTTTAAAATCTCTCCCCCCCTTAAAAAGTATCAAGTTAAGGTACATAAAAGGAAGTTTTAAATAATCCTTGGATGATCAAATGGATGATGATGGAATAGTGTAAGGGGGCGAGCTGAGAATAGTTCACGGATCAGCGCAACATCGAGAGCCAAAGGGCCTGTTCTGCGCTGTATTGTTTTATGTTCTATGTTCTAAAGGTACAAATATAGTGCTAAAGAAAACTGTAAGCGAATAATGTAATTTCCCTCCTCTCCCTGCTTTGTGGGCTATTTTACTAGCTTAGAACACTATATATTTGTTCTACAACAATTTGTATTTATGTGACACCTTTAAAACTGCCTGAAGGTGTATCATCGGCACAATTATCAAACACAATTTGGCACTGAGCCATGTTAGTAGATATTAGTACAGGTGACCAGAAACCTGGTCAAAGACAGAGGTTGTGAGAGATAAGAGAAGTTAAGATGTATAGAGGTTTAGGGAGGGATTTCCAGAGCGTAGTTTTTCAACTGCTGTCAAGTGGAGCTGCAATGAAAATCCGGATATGCAAAAGGCAATAATTCAAGGGCAGAAAAGAGTTGGAAACACTGTTTAGAATGTATTGTAAGATCTATGTTGTCTGTGCAGATGCCACGTGGGAATCTGGAAGTCATTCACCATCGAGCACTGGTATTGGCGCAGGTGCGAAAAAATCTGGACAGGTCTGTAACTCATTAATCATTAAAATCAGAGTTGAAGTTGGGAACCATTTTAAAATTTCAGATTTTGCAATGATTTACTATTAGGGTTTATGCCTCCTTCTTGAAAGCTTTAATTGCTTTCCTTAGAGCAGACAGTTTAAGGGGACATATTGTAGAGGTGAGAAAAAGTATAAATAGTTTGGATCAAGTTTGCTGGGAGTAACTTTTTGCATTGGCAGATGGTTAGCATCAGAGGACACATTTAAGATGATTGTCAGAGAAGTTGGCGAGTTACAATGATCTGAAATGCCTGTGCACTGTCTTAAAAGGTTTTTGGGAGAAGATTGAGCAGTATCTTTCAAAAGTGAATTGGATAAATATTTTGACAGGAACAAAAATTGTAGGTCTCGAGGGAAAGTGCAGAGCTTGGTGGACAAATTCACCAGCAGTTCCCAAGAGCTAGGACAGACATGATTGAGCAAATTGTTACTTCTGCTGTAAGATTTTATATTTGGAGGAAAACAAGGATCTTGACCCCTCCCAGTGGGATTGCAAGCTTAACATTTAGTGTGGCAACCTCTAAAATACAGGTAGCTGTTCTGAAGCTCCAGCCAAATGCTAACAGCTGCAAGGAATTTTTAAAGCTTCACAGTTTAACATGTAAAGTTTTTGAGGGTCTCAATAAGTGGCAACATTTTGCAAATCTCCATTCTTACGGGTTTCACTGTCTACTAATAGAAACGGGAAAACTGTTGCAAAAACAATTGTAGCATAAACCAGTGACTATAAATCCAGCCTGTTCATTTACCTCTTCTTTAGGCTTAGGTTCAAGGAAGCCTTTGAATGTATGAGAAAGCTGAGAATAAATCTCAATCTCATCTATGATCACAACCCAAAGGTGAGTATTATTATCCAGCCTTTTGAAAGATCTTTCACCCTGTTTGCCAGAATACCATGTTGTTTTGCTGAAGAGAGCAGATTGATACCCAGACTATCAACACCGTAATTTCCACATTACAGCTGATAAACAGATATCTTTTGTTTATTCTGCTTCCTGCAGAAGGCAAATATGGCACCGTTGTAGATGTATTCCCGGTTATGCATCTGTAAACTGAATTATAACTGCCAGCACAGTGAAGCAGCATCTCTTTTGTTATTGAGGAGGCTGAGATAATGCAATTCGTTCAGAGCTAAGCCAACCCTAATTAACAACTATCCTTCCATAATTTGCCAGTTCATAAGGGATCATGAGCATCTTTCTCTATTCACTGCAATTCTGAGAGGTGCTGGTATTCCTCCCTCAGGTCAGTTTCTGATCTTATATATCCATCTTGTCATTAGTCAGTCTGGCCTGTTCTTTCCTGATGTTTCACCTTCTAATGTATTTCACGCTAGATTATCACACTGCCTTTTCTGTTGGTTGCACTTCCTTAGTTTCCATTTCTTTGCTTCAACCATGAGATGCTTGATTCTGATTTTCCTGTGAACAAGTTCATTAGTTCTTGCTCTCCGCTAGTGTTCAGGACCATTTGCCAGAGACATGTTTCAAAAGCTGTAATTCCTGTCTCATCAGCCTTATTGAGTGAGAGTCCAACTCTCACAGCCATTCTGTGCTTTACTCCATACCAAACATTTGTTTTTTTTTGTCAAGAGTTGGCAAGTATTAAATGCTGAGACAATTAAATTTGACAGAGTTATTAAAAATGGTGAAGAGTTTAGATCAAAATAAAAACAAAGAGAAATCTTTCAATGGTTGATGAGTCCATAACCAGTAGGCAGAAATTTTAAGTTGATTGACAAATTTGAAGAGGAATATTTTCAGGGATATGAGAAAATAGCAGAGGAATGAATGAACTTCTGAAAAAGAGTCGTATCAGACTCAAAGTTAACTCTGTTCCTCTGACTACAGTTGCTGTAAGACTTGCTAAGTTTATCCAGCATTTTCTGTGACTATTTAAGATTTCCAGCATCTGTAGTATTTTGCTTTTATTCGGGGAATGGAACTAACTGATTGATTGGTCCAAATATGCAGACTTTTTCTATGAACTTGCCGAATGGCTAGACTGTCAGGACTTGTTTGAATTGAGGTAAATCCCTGTGGGTGGAAATTGAGGGGCATGGATAGGATAAATAGACAAAGTCTTTTCCCTGGGGTCGGGGAGTCCAGAACTAGAGGGCATAGGTTTAGGGTGAGAGGGGAAAGATATAAAAGAGACCTAAGATGCAACTTTTTCACGCAGAGGGTGGTATGTGTA
>NC_057711.1:114300004-114321522 GCF_004010195.1 Chiloscyllium plagiosum | reverse complement strand
TTAAGAGGCATTTGGATGGGTTTATGAATAGGAAGGGTTTGGAGGGATATGGGCCGAGTACTGGCAGGTGGGACATGTTTGGGTTGGGATATCTGGTCGGCGTGGACAGGTTGGACTGAAGGGTCTGTTTCCATACTGTACATCTCTATGACTCTATGTTATTGGTAAGAGAAAAAAATAATGCAAGTATAGATTTCTAAGTTTTCTGATTGAAGTATTTTTAAAAATCAAGCTACAATGAATTTTTTCACATTAGATTCCTCATTGACTTCAGAGAAGGCAAGCACATGATTATTTTGTTGGGAAAGCTTGAAAGTCATTGTTAAGCTCCCTGAACCAGGCAGACAACTTCAGCACTGGCCAAGTATGGTTCTCAATGTGTCCATTTACCAAAAGGACATACTGCAGGAACTGAAGTGCCAATCTGCAGTCATTCCAAACACAAAAGCAAAATATAAAATCTGAAACATAAGTGAAAATTCTCTCCAGTTCCTGCATTATCTGTGGAGAGAAATAGAGTCAATGGTTCAGATTTGTGACTAATAATCTATAATTGTTGCTTGTACATGTTATCTACTTCGTATTGGCGTAGTGACCGTTGATGGGTTTTGAAGCTGTACAACTAGAAAAAGTATAACATTTTTATTTAATTTTATTGTGTCTGAAAAATTGATTCTTCAGGGATATTTGAATTGTGAATATGCTTGTCACAGTGTCCATGTGCATGAAATAATTGTGCTTAGGTATGTACCATGGTGTTTGATATGGTAACATTTGTTGTTAGTGACAACTAGGTTATTGTAATTTTATAGAATTAAATCTTTCAAGACCAACCTTGGTATCAGTATAATTTTAAAAACAAGGAATAACTTGTAAATATTGCACTGCTGTCCTAGTGATGGTGATGTGAATTTGCGGTATAACATGAAATTTTCTTTAATTCAATACCAATATAGACATAGGTAACCTTTTTTTAAGGCTGTTCTGAACATTTGGATTTCTCTTGCTGAACACTTAGTGAAATAATTCCTAGACCGGCTGAGGTGCTTCCTTAGATGCTTTTTAAAAAATGTTTGTAACCTTTTTCTTCTACTTTTGTGGAATTTTTATTATCTTTAGTTATGTGATTCCCCAGATTCATAAGTGCATCGTGTGTTGCAGATTGAGTAGGAAAGAAAAGTGTTGCATTTTGAATCTCCTTTCAGGATCTTGGGACATTCCAAAGAGTCTTAAAGCCAATGAAGTATTTTGAAGTGTAGTCACTGTTTAATATGAGTAATATGGAAGTTACTGTGCACACAAAAGTTTAACATGATAGATTGATAGAATTTACAGCATGGAAACAAGTCTTTCAGATTTACTGGGCCATGCTGTTTTTTATGCTCCAAGCAAACCTCCTCCTCCCTTTCTTCATCTCACCTTTCAGTATTCCTTTCCATTCTCCTTCATCCAGTTTTTGCTTGAATGTATCCATGCTCTTCACCACAACCAATCCTTATGATAGCAGCTTTCACATTCTGACTACTCTGCCTAGATAAGAAGTTTCACCCTCATTCCTTATTGAATTTGATAGTACCTTGACTTTATACTTATGATCCCTTGTTTTGGACTCTCAAATAAATGAACATATCTTCTCCTCAGATTCTTTAAGACTCTTCTTAATTCACCTTCCAGTCATCTGTAGTAAAAAGAGCCCTAACCTGTTCAGTCTTTGCTGTAAGGGTAACCTCTCAATTCTGGCATCATTCTTATGATTTTTTTCACCGTATGCTGTGCATTTTATATCCTTTATAGAATGGGTCTAGAACTGCATGCAGTAATCTTAAATCAGTCTAACCAGCTTTTGATACAAATTTATAGATTTCTTTTTTAATAATCTGTTTTAGTGATGTTGGTTCAGAGATGAAAATTGGTTCAGGGAGCACTCCCCTGCTCTTCTTAATAATACTATCATAATCTTTTACATTCAACAGAAAGAATAGGCAAGGCCTTAGTTTATTTTAAGGAAGAATACAAATGTGTAGCACTTCCTCATAGTCAGCCTCAGTTCGGTAGATTCCAGTATCAAATCAGGCTGAATGCTCAGATAACTTCACCCAAGGGAACATGATCGTGATTAGCTGAAAACTCAGTTGCTGCTGTAACCAGAATTAACAACTTACACAATAGGAAAAAAAAAATACTGTTAATAATTGTCCTGATAATGGGTTATAGCAGGGAAAAATATTTGATTGATCCAGAGCATGACTAAGTGTATTGTGCTGCTCAATGACCATCGAACACAAAGGTAAAACATTGAGTCCTCCAAATGATGTGCATTGATTGGGTTTTGTCTAGGGTTTCACTTATTTGTAATATGAATATTTATTTGCCAATGTTTGCACATCTTTTTATCTTTAGGTATTTTTGGACAATTTGGAGAACTTCGTAAAGCAGATCAATTCTGTAAATTACATCAATTTATTCCTGACAGAATTGAAGTAAGTGCTATTAGAAGTAAAACAAAAACTTTCATTTCTGCAGCATCTTGACTACAAAAGTTTGTCCCGAACTAAACTTTTTAAGTCATGGGACGGGATATTTTATGTCCACCTAAGAGGACAAATCATGGGGCCTCAAAAGAAAAGCAGCACCTTGGACAATGCAGTATTCCCTCAGCACTCCACTGGAAATGTCAGTCTAGATTTTTGAGTTTACTTCTCTAGAGTTGGACTTTAATCTGCAATTTTCTGGCTCTAAAGCAAGGCATTGTTACATAGCTGGCAAGGAACATGCACTATTTCTCAAAGATTTTGTTGTGGTTCATGGCTATAACAGCCCAGTCCTCCATTGCATCTTTGACAGATTAAGTGTACTTCAAACTGCATGCAGTTTTCTTCCTCCCTCAGGACTCCATGTTGCTCTAGTGCTGACATCCCCAGCACTAAATTTCCTCCGGGTCGTAGCAAGCATGCCACATCATTGGGTGTAAGCTGTACCTCCAATCCTACCATGATACCACAAACTGAGGCCAGTTTCATGGTCCTTTAGCACGTAAATTTGGCAATTGTACAATCAATGGGCATTTGGAGGGAGAAATTATGTTTTAACAAGTTTTTTTTTAAATCAAAGACTCAGCATCCTTAAACCCAATGTTGTGCATATGCTACTCTTCTTTTCCAGAGAGGAAGATGTCACAATGACAATGTACCCATATTTCCACTGCTCATCAACTTCAGCATGTGCAACTGGGACTAAGGTGAACACAGTATGTGATGCACTGTGTAAGACTATGGAGAGAATCAACCCTCACAAGTAAGAAAGATTTGCATTATATATTGCTTTGCATAGCCCATGGTGGCATAAACACTTTGCAACCAATGAAGTATTTTCTGAAGAGTAGTCAGTATTGTAATGTAGGAAACATGGCAGCCAATGTGCACAAAGCAAGTTCCCACAGTCAACGAAGTGGAGTCATTAGATCATCTTGGCCTTTATTGTTGTTGGTTGAGGGATAAATGTTAGCCTAGGACATTAGCAAGGTCTCTCCTGCCCTTCTTTCAAAATGCTGGTGTGGGCTATTTTACTTTGATCTGAATCGGCAGAGAGGCCTCAGTTTAATAGTTTTTCTAAAGGTCAGCAATGCCAACAGCGCAGCGCTTCCTCAATACTGCACTGGGTGTGTCAGTCTGGATTTCGTGTTTAGGTTTCTGGTTTTTGGCTTGAACCCAAAACTTATTAAACCAGCAAGTGTGCTTTGCACTAAGCCACAACTAAAACTAATGAGATGATTGCATAAGCTGAAAGTGGGATAAAATGTGTGATTCTTCCTACCTAAGAGGAGCAGAGGTCAGAGAATCTGTACTGCATTGTGTTATCTTTAGTACTCTTTGTCCATAGTCCTTGATAAAGTAATATTGTAAGGTCATTTTCATTATACTAAATCAGTAACTTTCAGACAAGAATGAACTAACATTCAAAACCATTTGGAACAGGCCATCTTTCTTATCTTCCTTTAGAATGTCTCAAAGTTACTTTACAATACTTTAGAAAGATCAGTGCTTTATAAATATTTCCCATGTAAAAATGTATATATTATAATCTTGTAAATTATTACTCCTAGAATGCTGTTCATTTATCTGTGATTTTTATATAGATACAGTTTGTCAATACTGACCTGCCATGTGCGAAAACGTGCTCCAGAACTGGAAATTGCTCTTCAGAAAGTCCATGAACTGAGAGGTAACACTTAAGTAACGTAAACAAAAATTCAGTTATATTCTAGCACTTTTCTGAAGCATGTTGGTGATATTATACAGGAAGGAGCCCTTCAGTTGAAACCAATAACAGAAGGACTTCAGTTGCAGTTCTCATTGAGTGGCTACATTCTGTTCCTGTTTTTCCATAGCATCACTCTGTTACCTCTAGGAAATAATTAGAATTCTATTCCTGCCTCCTTCAGAGGTATGATGCTGTAATTTCTGAACCTGTACTATACAAAAAAAATGTTTTGGAAAATAAAATTATATATATATTAATATTTTACCTTCAGTAAAATGTACAAGTCATATATCCCTGAGTTGTTAATGAAATAAGGTTAATACTAGCTATTCTTAGTTCTCACCCAGAATTTATAGCACAGAAAAAGCCATTCGGTCCAACTAATCAATGTTGGTGTTTATGCTCCGTTCAGACTTCCTCTTAACCCTCCTTTGTTACTCTATCGGCATATCCTTCTATTCCTTCTTTTTTCTTATGTCTTTCCAGCTTCCCCTTAAAGGAATCTTTTAGTCATTCACATAACTACTGCATATAGTACAAGAATTCCATTCTTTTGGGTAAAACAGTTCTGCCCAATTTTTCTATTGGATTCGCTAGCGACTTGTATATTGGTTGAATGTTATTGTTAAACTAGAGTGACTAGAGCTCTTTCTATAATAAGGTCCTCCTCCTGTAACAAATGTGACCAGCACAAATGCACTGTCCTTCATTTCTTACTATCATTTCTAATTGCAAACTTGCAGTGAATCCTCCATCTGACCCTGAAGCAGTCAGTGCTGAAGAGGCCCTGAAATATCTCCTCTTCCTGGTGGATGTTAATGAACTGTATGACTATGCAGTGGGCACATACGACTTTGATCTCATGATGATGGTCGCAGAGAAATCACAAAAGGTTGGCATGCTTTTTTTTTAATACTTGGTTTTGTTTTAGCAAATGTTTTTTCCAAGCTCTGTAGAGAAGATTGTCAACTACAGTGGACATATTATCCAAGATGTGGAATGTATGAAATTGTTACAATTAGAATAAATATAGAAATTGCTGGAGAAATTCGCAGGTCTGTCAGGATATATGAGAGAAACAGCATGAATGTTTCTAGTTCAATATGACTCTTCCTCAGATGTTCAGAAGGATTTTGAGTCTGATATTATTCTAACTCTATTTCTCTCTCCTTGAGTGCTGCCAGACCTGCTGAGTTCCTCCAGGACAGGTATTTGTTTCAGACTTCCAGCATCTGGAGTATTTTGCTTTTACCAATAGTTGGACACAGTTTATACAGTAATAAATAAAATTGGACTCTTTGAAGAAGGTGAAAGTGAGGACTGCAGATACTGGAGATCAGAGCTGAAAATGTGTTGCTGGAAAAGCGCAGCAGGTCAGGCAGCATCCAAGGAGCAGGAGAATCGACGTTTCGGGCATGAGCCCTTCTTTGAAGAAAGTCCAAAGTAAGAAACACAAACTGCAAATGCTCAAATTTGCAATAAGGAAAATGTTGGGAAAAGTAAAATAATTCATACACTGAAAATATGTCATAAAAAAAGAAAAAGCTCAAAATACTAGGCGACATCAAGATAACAAAAAGTTATCAACTTGAAATGTTAACTTTGTTTCTTTATTCACAGATGCTGCTGACCTGCTAAGAATTCTCAGCATTTTGTGTTTTTTGTTACTGGGAATATACAGCAAGGTTTAGCAGCATTGATAAATTGTTGAACTTTTTTTTTTGGTAAAGAGCCTTTCCCATCACTGAAGACTATGTAGGCATGGTTTCCCTGTCTGCTGTCCTTCAGAAGGATTCTCCTGGTCTCTGCTGTTAAAGGACAATGCAAAGATAAGGTAGTTCTTCTAGGGTAAGATGAAGAAGTGAAAGAATAAGCTATTATGGATGTGTTTAATGGCCAGTTACGGGCAGCAGAGCCCAACATGTTTTTTTTAGAGTGCTATTAATAGAAAAAAGAAGACAGTGGCTTAAGGAAAAGGGGTAAGCGGTTGTTAGGTTCAGATTTTATTTTCACCTGTACTCAAGCACAGGAGTACTTTGAAAAGTGTAAATTGTCACCACACATGGTGCCATCTCAGGTACCTAGGTACAAAAAAACTTAGATACAAAGTAGTAAGAGAAATGAGCGTTTAAAAATTTAAGCATTACTACATAGATTAAGTTAGCACTGCTGCCTCACAGCGCCAGAGACCTGGGTTCAGTTCCCGCCTCAGGCAACAGTCTGTGTGGAGTTTGCACATTCTCCCCGTGTCTGCGTGGGTTTTCTCCGGGTGCTCCGGTTTCCTTCCACAGTCCAAAACGATGTGCAGGTTAGGTGAATTGGCCATGCTAAATTGTCCGTAGTGTTAGGTGAAGGGGTAAATGTAGGGGAATGGATCTGGGTGGGTTGCTCTTCGGAGGGTCGGTGTGGACTTGTTGGGCCGAAAGGCCTGTTTCCACACTGTAAGTAATCTAAAGTAATCTAATCTATATAAGGTAGTACGAAAGTCTTTCATAGTTTAAACTAGGAAAATAAAGGAATAACTTAAAAGTTCAACAGTTTTTCATGAGTCCTCCAGTATGTCACTCTTTAGGAGACCTCAGCTATCTGTTCTCATGCTGCTACCACAAAAACCATCGCAGCTGCTGAAATTGCTGCTTCCCCGATCTTGCCTGGTGCCTCGGGAACATGCAAAAGGCAGGATCCACTCGCATGCCAAACCAAGACACTGCTACAAACCACTGAGAGACTGGCAGGCAAACTGTCAAGGGACCAGGCTGAGACCCACCATGACCCACTGAGAGACCAGGCTGAGGTCTGCCACAAGCTGCTGAGACACCAGGCTGAGAACTGCTGAGCGACCAGGCTGAGACCGACTATGAGCCGCCGAGAGACCAGGCCAGGAGCTGTCGAGAAACCAAGCTGGGACCCATCATAAGCTGCTGACAGACCAAGCTGAGACCCGCCACAAGCCACTGAAAGTTGCCAGGAACCAGGCCGAGTGATGCCAGGAGACCAGGTCGAGATCCTCCTTGAGCCTCTGACAGACCAGGCTTAGACCCGCCGAGATACCAGGCCACGTAAGAGGTGAACACCAAGAAGGGGAAAACCCCAAAAAAGGGGAAATAAAGAAGCAAACAAGAAATACACAGGAGTGGAGGAATTCCAGTTGGACTGTCCTACTGCACGAGGCAGTGGATCAGGAGAGAGAGGTGACTGGACAGCAAAAGTACTTACATTCGTACTTCGTAAGTACATAGAATGTTTTGAAGAAATGAACAAATAGTGGACAGGGAACTGTCCATAGATGTTATTTTTATGGACTTCCAAAAGGTATTTGATAGTGTCTCTCATAAGACATTTGGCAAATGTTGAAACTTCTGCATTTGAAGACAGTATATTGACCTGGTTAGGATGTTTGTTGAGCAACAAGTGACAAAGAGCACAAGCAAGTATCATTGGCAATGCTGTAATTCGTTGGGTCTGACTAGTAATATCTAAGGTATCTGTATTGGAGCCTCAATTATTTGCAAAATGTATTAATGACTTCCATGATAAGATAGACAGCTGCATATTTAACAATGCTAATGATACAAAAATAGTCAGCATTGTAAGTAGTGTAGGTGGAAGCAAAAAATTACAGAGGCATTAATATATTAAGTGAACAGGAAGAACTGGCAAATGGATTTCAGCATAGGCAAATCAGGTACCTAGGACTTAGAAAAAGATGCAAAAAACGCTGGTGAACAATTAGAAACCCAGGAATTCAAAGAAACAGACAAGAAAACAAGGACTTAGAAGTCAAACTACAGCTGGACAAAACACTGATTAGAGCAGATGTGGAGCACTGAGAGCAATTCCAGGCACCCAACCTTGAAGGATACATTGGCTTTGGAAGCAGCATAGATTTACTAGCGTTTTCTTAGGTCTCCAGAAGCTAAATGATCAAAGACAATTAAATACATTTAGTGTTGTATCCCCAGGAAATTTAAGTTAAGGGGTAATTAGATCAAAGTTTTCAAAATATTGAGAGTGATAGATGGAAGAACGCTATTTCTATTGTTGGGGAATCTAATACTAGGGATAGTTTAAAATTGGTATGAAATCAAGTCTGAAATTATTAAACGTTTCTAACAGAAAAGGTGGTAGAAGTTCAGAACTGTCTTTTGCAAAGCACGTGGATGCAGTTGGTTGTTTACTTTAAATCTGAGATTGATAGCTCTTTGATTATCAAATGCGTAAATGATATGGGGCAAAAGTGAGTACATAGTTAGCCACAGATGATCTGTGATTTTGTTAACTGACACATTAAGTTTGAAACACAAAGTGATCCACTGCCATTCCATGTTCCCGCTCTTATGAAATAAAATGAGGTATTGAAATTTTTTTGACCGCATTCTATAGATCTGACCTTTTTTTAGAAAAGAAAGTATCGACTTGACTTGCATGAGGTCATTATTGCTAAATCAAAACCTGCTTCTGCTAAAATTAGGTAACTAGTATCACAAGTGTACTGGAATATTATTCTTGTTTCAGGATCCCAAAGAATATCTACCATTTTTAAACAACTTGAAGAAAATGGAAACTAATTACCAGCGATACAACATTGATAAATATTTGAAGCGATATAAAAAAGCTCTCAACCACCTCAGTAAATGTGGTAAGTGCAACTGCAAAACATTGAATACGTTGTGATTTCATGTTTAAGCAGCTCATTTGAGAATTTCAGGTGTTCAGGGGGTGGGCGTGCCAAATTATCTCCAAAGAATTTGTGTGTCAACATAACATCCTGTGTATAGGCTTGTACATGTTTAGAGGAGGAAGGAAGCACTAATTTTGAAATTTATTTTGGCATGATCATATTTGGTATTAGAAGGAATTTTTTTTGACTGCATTCTGCAGATCTGATTTTTTTTAAAAAGGGAAGTATGGACTTGACTTGTATGAGGTCATTCTTGCTAAATCAAAACCTGTTTCTGTTAAAATTATGTAACTAGTTTTACAAATTTCATGTAAAACAAGTCTGTTGCAAATTACCAATATTATCAGTCATTATGAGGTTAGTTATCAGAGTTTGTATTATATGGAATATTGATTACTTGGCATTCATTTATAATGTATAACATATCAGCAAGAAGTTGTATTTGTATAGTGCCTTTCAACTTGAGAAAATGTCCTAAGATGCTTTGCAGATCTATCAGACATAATTCAACACCACGCTACATAAGGAGATATTGGTACAGCCAAAGCAGAAGTTTGAAGGAGCATCTTAAAAGATGGAGAGGATTATGGTTTAAAGCTGCTTAAACACAGCCACCATTAGTGAATCAATTACTATTAGATTGCATAAGAGACCATAATTAAAGCAAATCAGACATCTTGACAGGTTGTAGGACTGAAGTTGAGTCCTAAACTAAGGATGAGTGAAGCTGTGAAGACATTTGACTATAAGAAAAATAATTTTAAATTTGAAGCTTTTGTCAGTCAACAGGACAGGGTAAACAGAACTTGGTACAAGTTAGAAAGTGGATTTTTGGATGAGCTCAGCTTTATGAAGGGTTGAGGTTTAGACCAAGAGTATTTTGAATACTAAGTCTAGTGGTCAGAAAGCAATGGATATGGGTTTTAGGAGCAGATGAGCTAAGGAGAGGCAGAGTCAGACAATGTTATAGATCTGAATGTGAAACCCGAAATGTTTTTGAATGACAATACTGAGGGAATAATTTGTGTTTAAGTAATGTAAGGAGACAAAGGATAGATCCTTTTGAAACTCCAAATGTAACATTGCAAATAATTGTCTAACTATAACCATATAAAAACAAATGGAACCAAATGAGAACAATCCGACCCAATAGGACAGCAGAAGTGGCATTGGAAGATGATATAGTCAGCTATGACAAAGGATGTATATAGTTCAAAAGGGTCAAGGAAGGATACTTTACTATAGCTGCAGTCACATGAACTTTGATAGGTACCATTTCAGTTCTGTGGCAGCAGTGGAAACCTGACTGGAAGAATTCAAGCATGGTTGCAAGAGATGATAACACATCCAAGGACTTTGGAGGTGAAGGGTGGGATGGAGATTGGGTAGTAGTTTGGATGGACAGAGTGATCAAGATTATTATTTTTTGGCCAGCACTTTTGAAGGACTGGGCACTACCTGTGGAGAGAGTATTCAGTTGGAGTTAACTTTTCACTGACTGCTGAGATCAGTTCTTAGCTTTGAAAATTGCTCACCGATATGTGCATGTTTATAATACATAATACTTTTTATTTCCAGTGTGATGGTTTCTACTATCTCTGTGCCATCCAATTAATGTGAACGTACTCCAGCAATTGGCACCTGTAAAATAGGCCTTGCTCCTGTCCTATGTGCATTGAGGATTTATTGTGGAATTGTATATGCTCAGTCAGTCAGGCTGAAGTGGTTGAGTCAGTAGTGCTGCAAACAAAATGGTGTCAGGTGGAACCCCACATTCTACTGTGAGTGCCTTGTAAAAACTAAAATTTATGCTGAATTTCTTTTCCTTCCTGCCCCATAGAAACACAGTTAGCTCCTTTATTTGATGACTTGTGAGTGTAGAATTGCCTGCAAACATAACCCACATTTTATTCCCCTTTTAAGCAACATTGCATGGTTTGATGTATAAGTGCAGTGCAGTATTACCTCCATGGTTGGCTGATGTTGCTTTCTTTCAGGTCCTCAGTATTTCACAGAGCTTCTTAACTTAGTAAAGGACCAACAGATGTATAGCGAAGCCTTGAAGATATTCCCAGTAAACAGCCAGGAATATAAGGTATGATGTGAGGTTTTGTGTCTTAACAGCAATCACCAAGGGTTATTGATGTTCAGAGAATTGTCAAGAGAAGATGATCAAGTTTAGTTGCGATAGTTGCGTTCAGCCCTTGACACTAATTCCATCCTTTTCCTCAAGTAAGATGAATTAAAATTAATCTGATCAACTCTAAACTGAGCTTCTAACCTCATATATTTCTAGCACAAAGATGACCAACTTCCACCTCAATGGAGTCATTTGTGTCCATTCAAACTTTAACCCATAAGTCTCTCAAGCTTTCACCCATGTCTTTCAGTTGCGGATTTGATAATTCCGATGTTCTGCTCAGTGGACTTGCATTCTCCACTCTCTGTGACCTGCATTGGTTTGAAATTCTGCTCCCTATACGTTATCAGATTTATTCATGAGCTCCTCTCATTGCTGATCTATGTTGACTTCCCTCACCACTCCAACTTTAATATTCTCGTCCTCATATTTAAATCTGTTCACAGTTTTCTTTCTTTTTCTCTCTTTGTAATCGCCGATTTTACAAGCCGACCCTCCAACTCTCTACTTTCCTCTGACCCTGAGTTCTTATGCAATGTACTTTCCTCCATCATACCACTTACAGCTACCTTGATTCCAATTACAATCCCTCTTACCACCTCCACCTCAGTTTCCTTCTTTAGGAATCTCTTTTAAAGCTAATCTCTTAGACCAGGCCTGAGCAACCTATTAACAAAAAGAGAAAATGCTGGAAAATGTCAGCAGGTCTGATATTCAGCTCTTTTCTCTCCTTACAGATGCTACCAGACCTGCTGAGATTTTCCAGCATTTTCTCTTTTTGTTTTCAGATTCCAGCATCCGCAGTAATTTGCTTTTATGAGCAACCTATAATTTGTTGCTTAATATTTTGTGATAGATCAATTCAGAGACAGTGGTCAGAGCCTTTACTGAAGTAAAGTCAAGAAATTTACAGAAGATAGAACCAAATAGAAGAGGAATTGTTATTTAGATAAACATTATTATTTATAAGTTTGCGAAGTTATATATAGAGGAATCTCTATTATCCAAATATCGGATTATCTGAAGGGGATCTCAAGGTCCTGAGAGAAACATTATGTCAAAGAGCTATTTCAACCCTGATCGCGTCTTTTGTTTACAGGTACAATGAATGAAAACTGACTCTGCTCACTGAAATGCTGCATGGACCTCCCGTGTCTCTCTCTTATCTCTCTCTCTCTTATCTCTCTCTCTCTTATCTCTCTCTATCTCATCTCTCTCTCTCTCTTATCTCTCTCTATCTATCTCTCTCTCTCTCTCTCTATCTCTTTCTCTCTATCTCTCTCTCTCTCCCCACACACATTCCCTCGATTTCTACATAGGGGTGAACCCTACACCCCTCCCCCATTCCCCAGATAATTTCTCCAACATTGTCCTGTACAGCGCAAAAGTTGTGTGTGTGTCCCTGTTTTTTTGGAGAATTACCCCACAGTGGCAGCAGCAGTCTCACTGTTGGTGTCCAGTCCGGCTGCCCCAGGGTGGGGATTCGGCCAGGGGTGGGGGAGGTGGGAGTGCGGGCGCAGATGGGTGTCTGACAGTGGGTATGGGTGGGAGCGAACAGTTTTGGGGGGTGAGGATGGGGGTGGGGGCGGGCAAGGGATGGGAGCAGGGTTGAGGGCGGGAAGTGGGCGGGGGCTCACACACTGTGCTGCTGTCTAGTCTCCTGAATGGGGAGCAGACTTCACAGAAACCTCTGAGCCCCAGAGGAAAATCAATTAACTGAATAATCAATTATCTGAGTAAAATAGTGCCCGCCCATCTCATCCGGATAATTGAGGTTCCTCTGTATATATTTGTATGTGGCAATGAGAATATAATTCTTAGATGCAAGTCTTAGATGCAAAACTTAAATAGTTATGGATGAAGAACAGGCAGTTCTTATTTTCATGTGTTCTCAATCTGATAATATTCAATTAGTTTTTGTGAAATCTCTGAGGAATTATTAACTTAGTACGGGAATGAAAATTTCAGACAGTTAGAAAAGATTGAACATGTCGAGGCATTTTGCTTTGGCAAAGAGAAGACTTTAAAATTCAGATTGGTTGGATAGGGTACATGGAGAATATGTTTCCATTTGCAAAAGAGTTCAAACCTAGAGGCTGTAAATATGAGATAATTGCTAATAAATCCAAAAGGGAAACAAGGAAATATTTCCTTATTCAGAAAGTGGTTAGAATGTGCAATTTGCTACCACAGAAACTGGTTGAGGTAAGTTGCTTAGGTGTTATTGAGAGGAAACTTGACAAATAGATGAAAGAAGAGAGGATGCAAAAACATGACAAGAGGCTGAAATGAAGTAGATGGAATGGGAGAGATGTGAGTAGGATGTAACCATCAACACAGGCCTGTTGAGCTGAATGGGCAGCTTCTGTGCTGTCTATTTTTTTGTTATATGTAACATTTAATAAAAGAAAATGGAGAGTGCGCCTTATTTTTTTGTGAGGATGTCAGCTTTTGATTCTCCTCTCATTGCAGGACATAAGTATTGCGTATGGTGAGTATCTCATCAAAAAACAGTACTACGAGCAGGCAGGGCTAATCTTTGCAAGATGTGGGGAATGCGAAAAGGCACTGGGTGCCTTCCTGCTGTGCAACAGTTGGCAGCAGGTTTTCTGTATGGCCGCTCAGCTCCACTACACTGAGGACAAAGTGGTTAGCATCGCACGAACTATTGCAGGTAAGGACTGGTAGAACTTTGAAACTTTTTTCAAAGAATTGATTGGGTTTAAATATTGTCTTTTGTCTCTCAAACCCAGATTGGATTGATGGATCTCTGGCCCTGTGTACCTTATGTAAAATGAGTTCGGAGTGTATAATCGGAACAAAAGGAGGCAGTTTTACCATTTAAATCCATTTAGTTATTGAATTAGATCGGGGCAATCCATATCTTAACTCCATTTACCCTCTTCTCTCATCGAACAATGTCAATTGAACACTCATGTCCCGACCACCAGCTTCAACAGTTTGTGCAGAGAGAATTCCAGATTTTTGTCACCTGTGACGCAAAGACGGCTCAGCCAGCAGCATCCCCCTTGGGCCTTGGCCAACGCCCTCCTCCTAGGGAGCACTTATTACTGGTACAATCATAAATGAGCTTATCAGCAACAAGCATAGGAAAGAATGGGCTTGTGATTGGAGGAGTGGTTTCTCACTATTTCCTTCAATTCTTTTAATGTGGGTAACTTTTCTCTGGCTGCCCCAGGAAACAAATTTCCAGAGTAATTTATGGAGATTTAGAGGTGGCTTTGTCCTTTGCACCTGTGTATTTTCAGGATAGGAAGAGTCACTGCTGATGATTGCCCAGGAAATCCTGCCTGCTTTTTACACAGTGATTGCATCATGCAATGTGAATTAGTGCAGCTTTGAGATTGCATTCAAGTGCACTGGGGACTTTCTATTTTGAGGCTGAATTAATCAAGATTGTTGCAATGACGATAAAAACATGGAATAACATTTCATTAAACACCACTAACATTCTCCATCTTTATGACCCCAAATGCAATTTTGTTTTATTGGGAATTCCACAAGTTCGGAAAAGTGAGTAAAGTGCCTGTCTGTTCTGTTTACAGGTAAATTGATGGAACAGCGGAGATATTCAGAAGCAGCCTTGGTGCTCGAGCAGTATGCTAAGGTAACATTACATATGGACATCCGTGGTAAATGCAGAGAGATTACCTCAACTTCAGGAGTTGCCAGCAAACTAATATTGTTACAAAGCTGCTCTGGAGACGTTGAGCCTTAAATATTCGGCCTCCTATGGAACAACTTCAAGTTGTCCTGAAATGTAGTATTCTTTTGCGACTACCTCAATTAGCAGTTAATGTTTCCCAAAAAAAAAGAAAACCAGGTCAATGCATGATGAACTAAACTGCTATGATTTGTTACATATAATGCATGTCATTTAATTTTTTAGAAATGAAGTCAAAGAATTGGGGAATGTGAAATTTGTATGCTTTATATATTTTAAAATGGGTGTAATAATATCCTGTCTTAGGTTAATCAAAAAATACAAATTATTTTTACAGATATTTTACAGCATTGGTTCCTATTTGAACCAAGTTCTAACTCTTAGTTACACTTCTATTCCTAATGACTTGCATTAGTTTTTAAGAAATCTTTTTCCTTCAAATCTCCACTCACCAAATGTAAAATCCATCTTGAATCAAGCCATGCTCAAAATAAAATTGATTTAAAATGTATTGCGTGATATCAAAGGGGTACCTTGATATCTGAGTGGTAACCTAGCAGTTTCATTAATGGACTTGTAACTAAAAAAACAAGCACAATTTAAAAGAACACAAATGACTTTGAGAAATGTCAGTTGTCTGTACAATTGTGTTACAGTATTTAGCTTCATAGTATTTTTTTGAATTGTAAAAGCTAGAAGAATGTGTCCATTTGTTTAATTTTGCCCAAAACACCCAGCTTCATTTTTAGAGTAATCTGAGAGGATCACAAATGGCTACGATTAATGGAAACCTGTTAGGGGAACTAATTCATCCTAGGATTGCGGCCAGTTTTATGCTCTGGGCAACATTCTTTAAGCTCGTGCAAAAGAATGAGGAAGGTTAATTTGCACAATAGGCCAGTTTTCCATGACTTCATTTTTGCATGGGTTGCAAATTTCTGGCAAATTGATATGGAGAGGGCAGAAAATGTTTTTAGGAACAACACAACTACCATAAATTCCAGTCACAATAAGTACTCCAGAAATGTAACAAATTTAATGCAAATTGAGTCTCCGTGACATTTATAAAACTAGGACGCGTCTTTTGAAAGTATATAAGGATAAGGCTTTGTAACGTAACATTTTACTAAGAGGTAGAATGGGGAATAGCCTTGTATTTTTAACTTCAGATGTTACATGGTGCAGGATACCAACACACAACTGGCTGAGTTTACAGATTGCTGAAAGTGTTCATATAATATTGGGACGGGAGACAACGGAAGTTCTAAATTTAGATTGCCAGGGAATCTGTTTCTTAAGATTAAATTTTAATCTGTCTTCTCTGCTTTTTTCATTGGTGGTACAGAGCGTACTATAACACATCATGGGAGGACATGGGTTTACACCTGAAACTCTTTGCGTGCTGATTTATTTATTTTGACCACGCCACCATGAACTGATCAGGGTCTTCCTGTAGGACATGGGCAATCTAGAGGGTGACTACCTGAACCGTTTTTATGATGTATCAACAGCCAACATTTGTAAAGAAAAGCCATTCAAAATAGGTGCAAAATTCAGCCATTCAGTTCATCAAAATCTGATCCACTATTCTGAGATTATGGCTGATCTGATCATCCTCATCTCTTGCCATATTTCTAAAGGCCCCAATTCCCTTAATTATTAGAAATCTGTCTATCTCAGCCTTGAATATCCTTGATGGTCCAGCCTCCACAGCCTGCTGCAGTAAAGAATTCCACATTTGTTACCATCTGAGAGAAGAACTCCTCCTCTGCCCTAGACTCTGCTGCAAGGGAAAATAACCTCTCGGCAACTACCTTCTCAAGGCCCCTAAGAAACCTGTATGTTAAAATAAGGTCTCCTCTCATTCTTCTAAACCTGGTCAATCTCCTCCACATCCAGAGTCAAGATTAGAGTGGTGCTACAAAAGCACAGCAGGTCAGGCAGCATCCATTTCCAGGGTCAACCTAGTAAACCTTATCCAGACATGTCTGTCAGTGTGTGTCCATGTGTCCATGTCCGATGCATTGATTACGAAAATAGAGAGGGTTGGAAGAATTGCTGTACTGCTTGGACCAACTCATTTGAAGATCAACCAAATTTCATAGAGTTTTATAAGATTTGAATTTTCAATTATAGCACTAAACACCTTCCACAATTAAGAAAGTTACACTAAATATGTTGTACAGCTGTTTACAGCATTGTGGCTTGTTCTGGATTCCACATTGTATAAAGGGTGTCAAGATGTTAGTACAGAGGATCAGAATGAATGCTACCAAGGATAATAAACTTGTGTTACGCAAAAGTAGAGAAACTAGGATTTCGTTTTCTTGAAGCAGAGAAGGTTAAGGGAAGATTTAAGAGGTGTTCAAAATTATGAAGTATTTTGAGAGAGAGAATAAGGAGAAACTGTGTTCAGTGGCAGAAGATTTGGTAATACAGTTGTTAATCCATCAGGCTTCTTTGGTGGCTGAGTCATTGTGGGACTAAGTGGCTGTAGAATACTTAGAGTGGGGAAAGTCAGCTAAACAGGAGTCAAAGATTATCTGGAAAAGTTGTAGTTGAACAAATAAGCTATCCTAAAAGAAGTAATAGTTTGGGCATAGCCCAAGTATAACCCTTGAAAGGAAAATATAATACCTGGATGAATAAAAAGATAGAAATTATGAAAAGAAAAAATATGCTTATGATTTATGGGTGAGCTTGAAAACACAATTGAGAACAAAGCTGAATATAGAATGTTCAGAGAGATGATGGGAAAGCAAAGAGGGAATATGAGAAGAGACTGGCAGCTAACATAAAAAAGAATTTCAAAGTTTTCTACGTGCATATAAGTATTATAAGGATAGTCACAGGAGGAATAGGGTTGTTTAGAGATCAAAAAAGGGATTTACACATGGAGGCAGAGGACATGACTGAAGCATTAAATGACTGTTTCACATCTGTCTTTAGCAAAGAGAAAAATGTTACACAGGCCATGATGAAAGAGGAGGAAAATAGGTGGATGGAAGGGTTTAAAATTGATAAGGGAAAGGTGTCGGTTAGGATATTTGTACTTTAAGTTAAGAAGACGAAGATAAGATGGATGCATTTAAGGATCTTAAGGGAAGTGAGAATGGAAATTGCAGAAGCACTGACAAGTTTTCAGTCTTCCTCAGGTGTAGAGGTTATGCCAGGAATCTGGAAAATTGCAAATGATACAGCCTTGTCGAAAAAGAGTGCAAGGATAAGCTTAGTAACTACAGACCAGTCCAGTTTAATTTCTGTGATTGGAAAACTTAAAGAAACAAAACATGACAAAATTAAAGCAAGGTGGACAAATGGGGGTTAACTAAGGAGAGATCCAGTATTGATTTTTTGGGGGAAAATCATGTTTAACTAACTTACTAGAACTGTTTTGCTGATGTACCAGAGAGGGTTAATCAGTGTAATGCTGTTGATGTGATGTACATGGACTTTCAGAGAGCACTTGATACAGTACTGCACTACAGATTGTCAGCAAAGTTAGACATCATGGAACAAAAGAGACCATAGCAATGTAGATGCAAAATTGGCTGTCTGATAGAAAAGAGATAAATGCTTAGTGGATGTTTATCAGGTGTGAACAAAGGTTCTCCAGGGGTCAGTGTTAGGACCATTATTCTTTCCGATATATATTAATGTTCTAAACCTTGGGAAGCAGGGCTCAATTTCAAAATTTGAAGATGAATCTAAACCTGGAAGTATCATGAAGAGGATAGTGTAGAACTTCAAAAGATCATAGACAAGTTAGTGGATTGGTGAAATAGGTGGTATATGAATTTCAATGTGGAGAAGTATACGATGATTCAATATAAAATAAATGATACAATTATATCAAGGTTCATAGGTGCAGAGGAGTTTGAGTGTATATGTGCATAAATGATTAAAGGTGTCAAGACAGGTTGAGAGAGCAGTTAATTAAACACAGTGTCCTAGGTTTTACTATTAGTGGCATTGACTACAAGTGTAAAGGCATTATGTTAAACTGCTATAAAATATCAGTTTAGCCTCAGCTGGAACATTGCATTCAGTACTGGGTGCCACACTTCAGAAAGGATGTAAAGGCATTGGGGGAAAAGTGCAGAAGAGGTTTTACGAGAATGGTTCCAGAGATGAGTAATTTCCATCATGGCGATACATTGAACAAGTTGTTGCTGTTTACCTTGGAAAAGCAAAGGCTGAGAGGAAATCTGATTGAAGCAAATGGAAGTAGAATTCAGAAGTAACTCTAAAAAGGGTATTGGAATAGTACTTGAAAGCTAAAGTTTTGTAGGCATACAGAGAAAAAATGAGGGGAGTGTACTTGGATAGCTTGACCAAAGTTGGCACACCCCTGATGGTCTGAATGGCCTCCTATGTTGTATGATTCTATACACTTCCACCTGGTTCTCTCTCGCCAAACCTTCTTTCAGTAATTATACAGGTGTCCCTCGATTAAAGCAGTTTGATTAACATGGCTTTGCCTTAACCTGGTTCTAACTGTACTATCCATCATTCCAATAATGTGTGCCAGTTTCACAATTACGTGGTTCTTACCAATTCCAAGCAGCATTGAGGAATAAATGTGCATCAAACTATGCATTCCTGGTAAAGTTTCTTTTTGTTCAACTTGTTCTGGCTGTTGCCTGCCTCAATTAGGGCTGGTCAGGCAGCATCCAAGGAACAAGAGAATCGACGTTTCGGGCATAAGCCCTTCTTCAGGCTTATGCCCGAAACGTCGACTCTCCTGTTCCTTGGATGCTGCCTGACCTGCTGTGCTTTTCCAGCAACACATTTTCAGCTCTGATCTCCAGCATCTGCAGTCCTCACTTTCTCCTCAATTAAGGCTGGACAAACATTTAAATTGACCCCATGGACATTCAACCCTCTACTTCCATGAGCAGTCTAATAATCCTCAAGCTTCAATTTTCAGAGTTGCAAATGAGTCAGATGAAGATCCATAGTCTATCACCTCCAGATAAGAAATGTTGTACATGAGACGATAAACATTATAAGATATTCTTTTTGCATATTTTCACGTCTTTTTTGGTGTTTTGTATCAATTTTGAGCTTGTTCAACTTGCCAGAGAATGTAGCCTGGACATTTACGTGGGCTTCAATGGAAGTGTGTTTTCCAAACAGTGTGGTTTTGCTGAACATAGTAATTTTCAAGACCATAACGACTGTGCTAATTGAGGATTACCTATATGCTGATTTTTGTGCATTTGTTGTGTCTGAATCTTGAGGAATCTCCTTAGTTAGTTTCCTTGAGATGTGATCCAGACCTGGCTCAACTTTGTTACTTTTTGGAAAACACTTCATTGAAGAATGTGGAAGGCTGTACAGTGACTGTAACCTTCCCACGTTCACGTCACACAACTGTTTTATAAAAATATACTTTAATCCTGAAAAAGAGAGTAATTTTAAGTTTAATGTGCTGCACATTTAGGAAATTATCCTGTTCCAGAGTTTAGCTAACTGGGTACCATGCTTGCCTAAAGAATAGTAAATGTTTGCAGCTGCGAATGATTATTGCAATGGATTTTTTTTACAAAACTTTTAAAACTTAATTATACGTGTAAATGTTTTTTGACATCTTTCATAACAGGACTATGAGGAAGCCATTACATCACTTCTAGATGGTGCAGCCTGGGAAGAATCACTAAGATTGGTAAAGATTTGAATAACATGTCATCTGAAATAATTGATTTGTGGAGTACACAAACGTTTATTTTCTATTTCCTTGGTTATCTTGCAGTTTTACCTGATCAACATGAAAACTATAATTTGCATAATTTCAACTGTCATCCTTACTTGATCTAACCTACATACAACTCCAGACCCAGAGCAATCTGGTTGACTTAACTGCCCTCTGGGCAATTAGGGATGGGCAATAAATGCTGTTCAAGCCAGTGATACCCTCATCCTGCGAATAATTTTTTTTAAAAAAAGAGTTGTTGACTGGCTTATACAGCAAGCCTGACTATTTTTAAATAAATAAACCTTTTCTCTAATTTTAAATCTTGCCATCATGCTGAGATTCACCCCTTCCTATAGTTATCTCTTTGTCTTTGGCATCTTGATGGTTAATTAACATTATATATATTTATATTTGGAATTGCAGTCAGAGATATCTGATATATCCAAGACAGACATAATTCTTTTGTGAAGTGAACTGGATATACAGGGATAAACAGTGACCGTTTATTTCTAATGTTATTTACAACTTTGAGGATTAAAATTGAATGCAGTAATATTGGATTATAATCACTACTCCCTTTTTTTTTCAGACAACAGCTACTGTTAATGATTCTGCTGTGGTTATTTATGCCTCAATATAGCGTCATAGGGTCATAAAGTATCAAAACAGACCCTTTGGTCCAACCAGTCAACGCTGACCATGTTCCCAAACTAAATTAGTCCCACTTGTCTGTGCTTGGCCCATAATCCTCCAAATCTTTCCTACTTGTGTACTTATCCAAATACAGAGGAACTTCAATTATTCTCTCCCTCTCACCACTCTTTCCCTGGAGTTCTGCATAGGAGTGAACCCTAAACCCTCTTTCCCCAGATATTCTTTCTAACATTGCCCCATACAGGGCAGAGGTGGAACTTGTCAAAAAGTTGCAGTTAAAAAGTTTGTGTGTGTGCTATTTGGAAACTTATCCCAGAAAGGTAGCAGCAGTCTTACTGTTGGTGTCCAGTCTGGCTGCCCCGGGGGTGGCTGGGGGCTAGGGCACATGGGGGCAGGGGCG
>NC_057711.1:114226762-114299996 GCF_004010195.1 Chiloscyllium plagiosum | reverse complement strand
GGGGCGATGTTGGACAGGGTTTTGGGGGCGGGGCTTCGCACGCGGTGTGCTGTTGCTGTCTCATCTAAACAGGGAGCAGACTTGATAGAAAACCCCCGAGCCCCAGAGGAAAGGCATTGAATCAATTAACTGAATAATCAATTATCTGAACGAAATAGTGCCCGCCCATCTCATCTGGATAATCGAGGTTCCTCTGTCTATTTTAAATGTTGTAATTGCACCTGCATCCACCCCTTTCTGTAGCAGTTCATTCCATACACAGACCATTCTGTGTAAACAAAAAGAATTGCCCCCATGTCCTTTTTTAATTCTTTCTCCTCTCACCTTAATCATTTTTAACTTCCCCACTCTAGATAAAAGACCCTTGTCATTCACTAATCTATGCCCCCCCCCCATGATTCTATAAACTTCAATAAGGTGACCTCTCAACCTTCTATGCTCCAATGAAAAAAATCTCAGTCTTTCCAATCTGTTTTGTATCTCAAACCATCCATATCCAGCAATAATCCTGGTAATTTTTTCTGAACCCTCTCCAGTTTAATAATATCCTTCATATAACAGAGCAACCAAAACTGCTAGTGTAGAAGAAGCCTCCATAACATCCTGTACAACCTCAACATGATGTCCCAACTCCTATACTGAAAGGTCTGAGCAACTAAGACAAGCATGCGAACCGCCTTCTAACCACCCTGTCTAACCATAATGTAAATTTCAAAGATTTATGTACCAGAAACCTTAGGGGTCTTTGTTGTCCAACATGACTCGGGGCCCTACCATTAATTGTATTAGTTGTGTCCTTGGTTATAATACCAGTATGCAATACCTCACATTTATCCAAATTAAACTACATATGCCACTCCTCAGCCCATTGAACCAATTGATTAAGATCTGTCTGTAATCTGAGATAACCTTCTTCACTGTACACTATACCACCAATTTTGGTGTCATCTGCAAATTTACTAACCTCCTATGTTCTCATCTAAATCATATTTATATAAACGACAAACTAAAGTGGACCCAATATTGATCCCTGTGGGACTCTGCTGGTCACAGACCTCAAGTCCAAAAAACAACTGTCTGCCATCACCACCTGTCTCCTACTATATAGTCAATTTTGTATCCAATTGGCAAGCTCACCTTGATTCCTATGTGATCAAACATAACTAATTAGTCTACCATGTGTAACCTAGTAAAAGGCTTTACTAAAGCCCAAGTAAACAATACCTACCACTCTTCCCTCATCAATCTTTTTGGCTACTTCATTTAAAAAAAAACTCAAATCAAGTTTGTGAGACACGATCTTTCCTTGCACAAAATCATGCTGACTGTCCCTAATCAACCTACAACATGTAACCTAGTAAAAGGCTTTACTAAAGCCCAAGTAAACAATACCTACCACTCTTCCCTCATCAATCTTTTTGGCTACTTCATTTAAAAAAAACTCAAATCAAGTTTGTGAGACATGATCTTTCCTTGCACAAAATCATGCTGACTGTCCCTAATCAACCTACAACAAATCCGAACATCTCTCCTGTCCCTAATCGATCCTTGCTTCTCCAAATGTATGTAAATCCTATGTTTCAGAATCACCTCCAATAATTTACCCACCACTAATGTCAGACTCACAGGTCTATAATTTCCAGACTTCTCCTTAAGCTTTTCTTAAACAAGGGCGCAACATTGGCCACCCTTCAGTCCTGTCCTCCAGTACTTTACCAATGAATATAGATGATACAAATATTTCTGGTAGAGGCCCTGCATTTTCCTTCCAACTTCCCACAATGTCCTGGGATATACTTGATCAGTCCTGGAGATTTATCCACCTTTATGTTTCTTAAGACCTCCAGCACTACTGCTTCCGTAATATGAACTGTTTTCAAAACATCGACATTTATTTTCCTGAGTTCCCTAGCTTCCATTTCTTTCTCAACAATAAAAACTGACAGTTTCCTTAGTTTCCCCATTACTAACCCCTTTTGTCTCACACCATCATTTAATCTCTCTTGCATTCCATCCAGTACACCACAGATCCTCTGCTGTTCTTTTCTTCTCCTCTCTACTTTTCCCTCTCTCTGAATTTGCTTAAAACATCTTACATCTCTAACCCTTCCCAGATCTCTCAAAAGATTATTGACCTGAAATGTTAGCTCAGTTTCACCATGAAAGATTCTACTTGATCTGCTGAGTATTTCCACAATTTTTTGTTCTTGTAGAAGAATCAAGGTTATGGGGAAAACGCGGGAAAGTGGATGTGAGGAATGTTGGGTCATCCATCATCCTATTGAATGATGAGGGTTGAGGCGCTGGACAATGTATTCCTGTTCCTTTTTCTTACAGCTTATGGTTTAACACAGTAAATATGTGGAGAAAGACTGAATTTTAACAAGATACTGACTAAAAGATGAAAAAAAAACAATATTTATAAACCACCTTTCATAACTTTAGGGCATTTTAAAGTGCTTTCAGGATAGTCCAATGACGAGGCTGAGTAAGTCAGGCCTTAGTTCTCTAGTTGAAAAGAATGAGAGGGAATATCATTAAAACAATAAAGGTTTTGAAAGGGCTTTTCAGGGTAGGCAGACCATAGAGTGCACAGTCTCAGGATAAGAGGTCAATTATTTAGGACTGAGATGAAGAGAAATAATCACACTCAGCGTCGTGAATCTTTAGAATTCTCTACCCTAGAGAATTGTGGATATTCCGTCATTAGATATGTTTAAGGTTGACAGATTGTTGTTCTGTCAGGGAGTTAGTGGATATGTAGAGTGGGTGGGACTGTGGAGCTGAAGCCCAAAATCAGCCATAAACTTCTTCCATCTCACTGTCTCCCACCTTAAATCACCCAAGTTTCTCACACCCAAGCATGTAATTGAATCAATCTTCTGTTTGTTCTTGGCCGGCTTCTGATCTCCATCTCTGATCAATTTGTCTTCCAGAGTGCCTCATTTCATTACAAAACAAATAACTCTAACCTCCACTAATTTAGCAAATCATTGAAAGAATCTGAGTGAATTAAAATAAACATTTGGGAGAAAAGTGTCAAAAGGAAAATGAGATAGAGATAAAACAATGACAGAATATGCAAGAAAGAAAGAGAGGAAAACTAAAACGTACAGAGATCATTGGAGAGTAAAGCAAACAATTACAAGATATTTTAAACATCTTGCTCAGCATTGCCTTTTGCCAGACCTTGGTGAACGTCTTAACAACTGGCTAAACATTAAAAGGTTGCAGTGGACTTGGGCATGTGAAACATTTTAAAAAGAAGGTCATGACATACAGATTTGCACAACAGTAAGTACTTGCATTTGATGGGTTGGTTAGAAGAACAAGCAAACTTAAATTTATATAGTGCCTTTCACATGCCTAAGTCCTTTGCAACCTACTTTTAACATTTAGCCAGTTGTTCAGACATTCACCAAGATCTGGCAAAAGGCAATGCTGTAATGGGCAGTTAATCAGCTTGGCAATGTTGAATGAGGTGTGAATATTGTCTTCAATCAAAAAATTTATCTTATTTTCTTAGGTTTACAAGTACAACAGGACTGATATTTTGGAAACTAACCTAAAACCTTCCATGTTGGAAGGTAGGTGATAACTACTCCACATTTACATAATGTTTCACTGATGAACTTCAATCCAGTCTTGAAAAAATTGCATGTTTTCCATATCAAATTCATGTAAATTTGTTTCTTATTGCTAGTATTGTTGTGTTACCACTTCGGTCAGGAGCTGATCCTGGAATGCTTCTGTGCCAATATTTTACAAGTAATCAGATGATATTGTAAAATTCTGTCTCAAAAAAAAAAATAAAACTGTAAAATATTAAGCTTTGCTCATTAAACTTCTTTTCCCTTCAGCTCATAGTAATCACATGGCATTCCTAGATGCACAGAAAACCTTATTTATACGTCATAAGTCTCGACTGGCAGTTGTTCGAGAAGACAAAAAAAAAGAACAGGAAGGATTTTTAGGTAATTGGAAAGATTCCTCACTTAATGACCCTTCTTTCAAATCCAACCCAGTAATTTTGATTTAAAAAGAAGTAGAAATTGTGACTTCTATGTCTTAATTTTGTTTTAAGATGAGGATATGGCTGACGGACTAAACGCAGATCTATATTCAGAAGCTAGCAGTTTACAGTCAGCCAGCGGAATGAGCTCCAAATATTCTCACAGTAACTCCAGGATCTCAGCGTAAGTATGAATTTAATAGTCCCAACAAGATTTCTATTTCTTCACTGTCTGACTCTGCTGCACAAAATAAAGCATTGGAATTTAAAGCAGATTAGTAACGTGACAAATTTCAGAATACCACCGCTAATGGGCAGGAAATGGAGAGTGGGGATAAAGGTTCTTTTTGAGATTGATAACCTTGTGATCAGTGGTGTTGCACAGGGATCACTGCTGGGATCACAATTGTTTACGACATATATTAATGTTTTGGAGGAAGGAAGGAAGTGTACTGTAACCAAATCTGCAGATGACACAAAAATAAGTGGAATGATAGGTTGCAAAAGAGATACAAACAATTTACAGAGAGATTTTGGAAGGTTATGTAAGTGGGCAAAATGTTGGCAAATGGAATATGATGTGGAAAAATGTGAAATTGTTTATTTTGGAAGGGAGAACAAAAGAACTTTACAGTATTAATTAAGTGAAGAAAAACTGCAGAAAGGTACAACACAAAGGGACTTGGGGGTCCTTTTACATGAAACACAGAAATTTGTTAAGCAATATTAGTTGAAGGTTAAATATTGGCCAGGACACCAATAGAACTTGGACTGAGGTGGGGAGTGGATAATCCTCCAGAAACAAAGGGAAGAGTGTAGAGTGGCTTCAGTAAAGACTACATTGTGTTTTTTAAAATTAAATAGTGTCTTTTGTTATTCCAATAAATAAAAGATCATCTTTCATTCTCTCAGTTGCTGCTGTCTCTGATAAAAGGTAGTTATTTCAAGTCTCCATTTGCATTTGCAACCATTGTGATACTTCGAGATGGTGTGCATTGCAAGTTGATATTTCAGGTCTGATATTGGATGAGCAGTGCTTATTCATTTATTTGAAATGCAATTGAGATAAGAATCCTATGCAAGAAGTTGTAATAGTACATCAGTGAGAGTTTATATGGGCTTTATATTCTGTTAAATACATGATTTGTAGTTTGATACATATGATTTCACAAAACCTTTTAAAAACCACTAAAAATGAATCTTCAGGTTTTTGGTTCTGCTTAATTTGTGCAGATATGGCATATAACTTAAGCCATTTTAGGGTATTGTCAGCACCAGCATGCAACTTAGAAATACTTAGGACTCGGCATGATTCAAAAAAAGAACAGACTCATATGATACCTTTTGAAAGCCTCAAAGAGATTTACAGGTAATTAACTACTTTTAAAAGACTTTCCCTGTTATAGTATCTTCTTGCAATATAGGGAAGCAGAGTATCAATGCTCATGCAACAAAGACTCAGAAAACAATGATGAGATAATCAGCCATGTCATTAGCTTTGTAAGCGACATTGAAGAATAAATACTGATGAGCAACCTGGAATATTTCACTTGCTGTTTTTCTAAATAGTGAAGTGGGATATTTAACATCCAATAAAAGGACAAATGGGCCTTGGATTAGCATTTCATCCACAAGTCAGCACCTTCAACAGTTCAGCACTCCCTCAGTGCTGCACTGGAATTGTTGGCCTAGAGTTTTGTGCTGGGATCTATTAATTGAGTGAATTGAGTTTAACTGACACCAAAAACTTCTGACTCTAAACCAAGGACGCTACTTATTGACCAACAGCTGATGAGAATACTTGTCATTGATACAAAGGTTTTTATAATCCCTATTTCTCTAAATCTGTATGTCTACAATGCACCAGTGAGGATATCTGAAATAAGGTGTCATGAGTTTGTATGTGTGAATTTCACAGGCGAAGTTCAAAGAATCGTCGGAAGGCAGAAAGGAAGAGGCACAGCTTGAAGGAGGGAAGTCCATTGGAGGATGTGGCACTGTTGGAAGCATTAGGAGAAATAATATCCGCTCTGGACAAATTGACTGGTATTCCTAGTCCTATTTCTATCATTGCTTACAAGTAAACACAAGGCTCTGGATTTCTCTTGCAGAGGTTAGGTGTATAGTTATGGGCTTTTACTTGCCCACTTTTTAAAGTTTCAGGGATTTTAAAAAAATATATTTATGAGGTGATCATAGGACAACAAGAATACACTGTCATTTGTATCATCATAAAATGGATTCCTAATTATTTCCTAAGCCTGAGAAAGTAACTTCATTAGCAGTGTGAGGTTCTTGGGGAGAAACAGTCATATATTCAGGCAGAATTGAATCAGAACTGCATGTGCAGGATTTTTCTTTATTTTACACTCATTCTGCTGGTACAAATGTGTATAATAGCCTTCAGTGGACTAAATGCACAGTGCAATTTTCAAGCTAGTATAAGCATTATTCTTATTCAGTCCAGATGACTCCTGATGGTCCTTATTTTCTGCGGAATGATTCTTACTTGGAGATTAACAGTGAAGTATTTGAATTTCCTTACCATGGTTAACACTCTCCTCGTGCCTTTTATTGTGATGAAAGTTGAAAGGCTTTGCATTCAGTTTTCAAATTCCTTCTATAAAGTAGAAATTTGATTCTTGGCATTGCTTTCAATTCCCTTTGTTTTCTTTGAAAAGAAATGAACTTTTGATGCTGAATTGTAATGGTACTTAAAGGAAAAAAGAATTCTATAGCATCGTTCACAACATTGGCATGTCACAAAGCACAGAACAGCCAGGAAATTATTTTCATAATCTATTTACTTTTGTAAAGTAGGAGGCATAGCAACCAGTCTTTACACCTTGAGCTCCTGCAAATAGCAGTTAGATAATTGAATATATAATTTGAATGCTGTGGTTCTGTTCGCCGAGCTGGAAGTGTTTGTTGCAAACGTTTCGTCCCCTGTCTAGGTGACATCCTCAGTGCTTGGGAGCCTAGACAGGGGACGAAACGTTTGCAACAAAAACTTCCAGCTCGGCGAACAGAACCACAGCAACGAGCACCCGAGCTACAAATCTTCTCACAAACTTTGAATATAATTTGCATTTTTAGTTTTGTTGGTTGAGGGGTACATAGTGGTCAGAACACAAGGAAAATTTCACTGCCTTTCTTTGAAATACCAACCTGGAAACTTTTGCATCCACCTTAGAGAGCATTTTTAGCAGTTTAATGTTTCATTGAAAAGACAACATCCTGATAGTGTAGCACCCATCATTGCAGAACTCCCTCAATCAGCTGGGAATGTCAGCCTAGATTCTATGTTCAAGTCTCTGAAACTACATTTAAAAAAAAAGACAGCTGAACCTGTCATTCATTATCAGCCTTTCTTCCCCAGGTTTTGATCTGTAGCTATTTTAAACACATTTTTATTTATTATTAGTTTTAACTGCATAAAGACAACTACACAGTGCAAGTAAGTCATCTCTGAGAGACTGTCTGAGAAGAGGGGAGGAAGAACATTAATATTTTTGATGTATAATTGATTTTCTCCTATGCATAATTTTTGCAAGCCATCTGATTTTTCCATTCTCTTGTAAATGATAGGTCCCTTGGGGGGTATTTTTGAAGATAATTTTGTCAGCTTTTTAAAGTCACTGTGTTTGTGGTTCTCTCCATCTGCAGGTGAAGTGCACAAATTGCTGAAGATTTTGGTGCTTTTTGGATATGACGTTCTAGCTTCAGAGCTTCAGCAGGCTCTGGGAGAAGCCCTACAGCTTGTGGAAAAATCCATCCCTGAAATCTGGCTTCCTGACCTTAAAAATACAGCTGCCTGTCCTGTAAGTAAAGTCACAGCATTCTTCACACATAACATAAGCTGACCTTTTTTTCTCAATTCAGTCTTGAAGTCTAGTCTTGAAATTACCTCTATTACTTGCTTTCGTCTTAAAATCTAATCTCCTGATTATCAAAAGTCACATAGTTTGCAACAAGTCTGTCAGAATGTTGAGCACTCAGATCATGTCCTTGATTTGTACCGTTTTGGAGAAGTGCAAAGGGGAAAATGGAGGTCTGTGTTATAAGTACAATCTCTTGGCTGTTTCTCTCAAGCTAGTAAATGTTATCAGTAGTCACTTTTAAATAAAAGTGTCTAATGACATGCATTTGTATTTTCTAGAAGCACTAGATGTTGCCTTTTCTGGCAAAATCAACATTTATTTCTCATTTCCATATGACCTTAAAACAACCGTCTAGCTGGGTCATCTCCTTGTATGTTTGAAGTCACACTTAGACCTGACTGGGTAAGAACAGTAGATTTCCTTCCCTAAAGGACATTAGTGAACCAGTTTGGTTTTTATCATACTGTGTTACTATGATTATCACCGTATTGATGCAGCAATTTGATGATACATTTTAATTAACTAGTTGTTATAGGTTTCCCAGCTGCTGTGGTGACTATGAATTCACATCTTTGTATTCTTAGTCCAACCCTTGGGATTATTCATTACATAAGAATGGTACCAGAGGTGGAAAACCTTCAGCTCCCTGTGAAAATAGAGAAACTTTTTTTCTAAAGCACAAAAAAAATTTGATTGTATTCTCAATTATTAATTGATTTGAAAAGGTGAATCAGGAAAAATTACAATTTAAGAAGACCAGGTAAACACAGGATACAGGTTTAAGAAAATTGCCAAAAGAACTGAAGAGGAGATGATGAAAGAAGAAATTTATGCAGTAAATTATGATGTTCCGGAATGCACTGCCTGAAAGGATGTTGGAAGCAGACCAGTAATAACTTTAGAAAGGGTATTGGATAATTACTTGAAGAGAAACATTTGCTGCGATACAGAGAAAAAAAACGAGAATGTTCATGATTGAATAGCTGTAAGGCAATGCTGGCACAAACTTGTTGGGCTGATTGGCTTCCTATGCTGTATGACTTTAATGACCATGCTACCCTGCCCCCATTCAGTTAGATATTTGATGTTGCACATTGAGATTCTTTCTTGTTCAAGATGGTCATTGCCTGACAGTTATGTGATGTGATGTGAATGTTACTTGTCACATATCAGGCCAGGCCTGAATTTTATCCAGGTCTTGCTGTCATCGGGTATGGTCTGTTTCTGAGGCATCGTGAACAGAGCCAAAAATTGTGCAATTATCAGTGCACGTCCCCACCTCTGACTTTGACTTTATGTAGAGGGAAGGTCTTCTGATGAGACAGGATCAAACCTAAGGATGGTGACAGTGGTGTTCAGGACATTGTCTTTAAGGCGTGATTGTGTATGAATGGCTGTCTCAGGCTGTGTTTTGACTAGCCTGTGGGACAGCTCTTTAAATTTTGTCTCAAGTTCCCAGCTGTTGTGAAGGAGGACTTTACAGGGCCAACAGAACTGTGTTTACCATTGTTGTTTCCGGTGTCTTTGTTTGATACTGGGTGAGTTATCTGGTTTAATTCCATTTATCAGAACTTGTCGCTTGGCTATTTTAACGTAAACTGTACTTGTAAGGATAAGGATAGCACATTTTAGTGAGCCACGCAGTTTGTAGTTCCAGATTTGAATCCTTGTCCCCAGAACTTGAATCTGAGTCTTTGAATTACTGAGTCCAGCAGTCTTCCCCTTATTATACAGATGGCAATCCAAACAGTTTGTACTGAATTAACAGCAGTGACAAATCCATCATCAAAACCCATGGTGAAAATTAAAATGCAGACTTTATACCCAGGGCTCTTCTAGTGCAGTGCCCCTACGTCTGGACCAAGGCCCAAGTTCAAGTTCCACCTGCAGCAGAAGTGTGTAATAATATCGCTGAACAGTTGGATATAGAAGATAGCTAGCCTTTCTTGGAAGGTTTGACAAAAACAGCTCACAGTATCCCAGGAGTGGTCTCAGCAATGTTCCAGACTTGACACCACATTCATTCATTCATTTCATTACTGTGAACATAAAATTATTTTCATTATTCAATTAAAATCATAATGGCTGTGTATCCGTATTCCATCTCCCTGCCATAGTTCTGTAGCTCTTAATTCCCTTGCCCCAAAAAAATCCTCAGTCCCAGTTTTTAAAAAATTTAATTGACTCCAAGCATCAACAGCTTTCTGAAGAGAGTTCCAGATTCCCTTTGACATGATCACTGTACAGTGTAATTCTAGATCTATGCTTACACACACACACACACCCCTCTCCCTTTGTAGGCTTGAATTGAGGGACTGAAGGGCTACCATGTCTTTCAGTAAAAAACTCCACTTTCCTCTAAAATGAATGAGGAAGAAATAATGTGATCAGAGGTTTTGTACTATTCTTTTATTGGATCGTATATACTGTTTGGGACATTGTATATTTGTGGGCTGACTTTGTTGGGGAGGCATGTGGACATTAGAGATTGCAATAGCAAAATATTTTTTGTTTTACTTATTCTAGGTTCTTGGTCCTCACTCAACAGCAAACAGCATTACTGCTTCCTTTCAACAACCAAGGAATGGGGGAGCACCTCAGCAAGGTTGGTGTGAAGTGGGGTTAATAGCAAAGCCCTGTATTAAAGTTCCATAATGTATTTGCTCATTTTGACATCTAAACAATGATTTAATTTAAAACCAAGCTTTCACTTAAAGTGCAATTATCTTGTTGTAACAAGTTCTAAAAAAAGACTTGTTTCACAATCTCAAGATGTTGCCAAAATACTTTACAACCAACAAGGTACTTTTGAAATGTAGTAACTGTTCAAATGCAGGAAGTACAGCAACTAAACTGTGCATAGCAATATCCCACAAATACCAACACCTACTTTAGATATTGGTTGATATATAACCATTTGTTAAGACAGCAAGGAGAATGCTAAAATAAAAGAAAAATACTATGGATACTGAAAATCTGATATGTGGGAAATTCTCAGAAGGGCTGGTCCAGCAGTTCGGTTATGAAGAGGAGTCACATTCAACTTGAAAATGTTGTCATACCCACTGAGTATTTCCCTGTTTTAATTACAGCAGAGGGACTCCCTTGTTCTCCTTCAAGATTGGTCTGTGAAATCTTGAACGGCCTTTAAGAGAGCAAATAACGCCTCAATTTAGAACTTCATTTAAAGGTGTCACCTGTGATGGTATAGCAGTACCTAGTACTGCACTGGGATTGGCAACCTCAATTATGTGCTCAACAGAAAACTGAAATTTGAATATTTATATACAGTGAATGTTGGCACTCATGATTGAGATGCTTAGAAAAGTGAGTGAGATCTGCCCACAGAAGAGAATTAATGTATAACCTTGAAGTAATATGTCTGTACTTCACACAGTTAGCAATAAGCAATATTGTAACTTGAGAGAATTTAGCTTCCCTCTGATCAGTTTCTCTGACATGTCAATCTTTATTGGTGATCAAAATAACAAACTGATCGAAATAAATTGATTTAGAAAAAGCTCACATTTGCCTAATGCAACTGGGTGAATATATTTTAACAAAAATGTCTAAATATCAAGTTGGGGCTTTTATCTGGAGAAATTTGGCAGGAATAGTTTTGTTAGTGACACTTCCATCACATTTAATTATGCATATCAATTACTAATGTCTTCTTTCATATTTTTCTCCCCCAGAAGAAATTTTTGTCCCTCCTAAACTCAATAAGAATGTGAAGTGGAAGCTAAATATTTTGTGAAGATACTCCAGTTTGCCGTGTTCCATTTTTGTGTTGTACATCATTGCACGCATGCATTACTGTCAATGCAGAGCAACCCAACAACAAGGATGCTGGTGAAAATGGATAGGTATGGTGGTTTTCCATCAGGCACGTGGTTAACCTCCTGCCAGCTGCAGAATTATGATGAACTAAGCATACAGTGATATCAATGTAACAATCAGAACTGACAGACCTGTAATCAAAGGACAAAATGTACTTCTGTTGTTGTATAGTTTGGTTACAAAATGAAGACAATGCAATTTAGTTGTGTCCTTTCTATAAAGAATTTATTGAAAATCTTGGATATTAAGTATCTGTTACTTTCTTCTCCTATCACCTTTGTTCTCACATGTTTCAATTACAAATGCTAGGTGTTTATAAAGGCCACGTGCAACACATGATCAAAGCAAATTGTGCAGTAACTAATGAATTATTCATAAAGTTTTAATGTAATAGGGAAATGTTTTAGGCTTCAACACAACCACTTCTGTGATCTTATGAAGCATTAATAATAACAAATTTCACAAATTAGGCTTTCATAATGCATTTAGAATTTGTCTCTATCGTGTCTATGGTCAAAGTTTTTAATAATTAAAGTTGTACAGGGGCTTTATAAACACTCTGTACTTTTGTCAGAGTGCAGTCTTAAAGATAATAATTTTGGGTCAGAACCTGTTCTGAAGTGAGTTTACAGTTTTAGTTGTCATGATGTTCTGTAATAGTTTCTCGAATGGTATCAGTGATGGTATTTCAGCATTCATGCATAATGTCATTTTTCCAGGAATCCTCCTTGTTGGTATGCAGCTGATCCTATTTAGTGGAGAAGGGTCACTTAGACATGAAATGTTAATTCTGCTTTCTCTCCATAAATGCTGCACAACCTATCATGTTTTCCAGCAATTTCTGATTTTGTTACCCATATTTTCTTAAATTGTAAGCTCACCCCTCATTCCTCCCCTTACTGATCACACTAACTCCCACCTCACCATTGCCTCCACCATCACAATTTCACCTGTCTTTAAAACCATTGACTTCACCCCTCTCTTCACCAACTACAACCCAAAGATCCACCTGGAAGTCTCCTTCTCCAACTCTGATTGCTTGTGCTTTACTGTTGGCATCTTTCACAATGAGAGATGATGAACATGCAGCAAATAATCCATTTAGATGGGGACTTCACAACCTTCAACAAAAGTAAATGAAGTCCATTCCTTGAGAGGTAGACTATACCATAAACACCATACCATACCTGATATTGCCACACAACATTGTGTTTTCCCCACTCACCTTTCATTCCCACCATTGTGGGCCATGCTCTGGATATGTTTCCCAAATTAGCGATTTTTGAGAAGATTTGTAGCTCAGGTTGATACGTATGTAAGTTAGCTCACTGAGCTTGAAGATTTGTTTTCAGATGTTTTGCCACCATACTAGGTAACATCATTAATGAGAGCCTCTAGTGAAGGGCTGGTGATATGTCCCGCCTCTCTATTTGTAGGTCTTGGTTTCTTAAAGTGTGTGATGTCATTTAAGGTTCTTTTTTTTCAAAGGAAGGAGATAGGATCTAAATCAATGTGTTTATTGATGGAGTTATGGTTAGAATGCCATGCCTGTAAGAATTCTCGAGTGTGTCTTTGTTTCGCCTGTCCTAGGATGTGTGTGTTGTTCCCATCAAAGTGGCGTCTTTCTTTGCCTGTATGTATAGAAACTAGTATTAGTGGAATGTCATTTGATGACCAGTTGATGTTCATCTATCCTGGTTTCCTGCTAGTTTTCCCGAAGTAGTGTTTCTTACAGTTCTTGCATGGTATCTTGTAAATGTTAGTTTTGCTGGCGGTATCTATTGGATCCTTTAGGTTCATTAGTCCTGTTTAAGTGTGTTGGTAGGTTTGTGGGTAACCATGATGTCAAGGGGTCTGCGTAGTCTGGAAGTAATTTTTGGTATGTCTTTGATGCAAGGTAATGTGGCTATAGTTTTTGGATGCATTGTGTCTGTTTGTTTGGGTTTGTTTCTGAGAAATCAGTGGATTGTGTTTTTTGGATATCTGTTTTTCTTGAAAACGTATAGATATTTTTCTTCTGTTTTTTATAGTTCTTGGGTGCTGCAGTGTGATGTAGCTCGTTGAAATAATGTATTGATGCAGCTCCATTTGTGGGTGTTAGGATGATTGCTTCTGAAGTTAAGTATTTGGTTCATGTGTGTTGTTTTTATGTAGATGCTGGTTTGAAGTTCTCCGTTAGCTGTACGTTCAACTGTCACATTTAGGAATGGGAATCTGTTGTTGTTTTCCTCCTTTTTTGTGAATTTTATGCCTGTCAGGATATTGTTGATGGTGTTGTTTCCTGTGATTTGTTCCATTTTGTGATGACGAAGGTGTCATCAATGTAGCGGAACCAAAGTTTGGGTTGGATCGATGGGAGGACAGCTTGTTCAAGTCTCTGCATTACTACTTCCTGTATGAGCTCTGATATTGGTGATCCCATGGAAGTTCCGTTGACTTGTTTGTTGGTTTTGTAATTGAATGTGAAGTGGGTGGTGAGGCACAGGTCCAGTAGCTTGAGAATGTTATCTTTGCTGATGAAGTTGTTGCTGTCTGGTGTTTGTGGTCCTGGTTTTCCTAGCAGTAATGCCAGTGTTTCTTTGGCCAGGTTGATGTTGATTGATGTGAAAAGGGCTGTAACGTCAAAGGAGACCATTATTTCCTCCTATCTTGATGTTCAGGAATTCTTGCATGAGTGAATGGAGTGGTATGAATCTTCAATTAGATGTTGGAGTTCTTTGGCTAGTCTGTATGTTGGTGTACCAGGTAGGAAGACTATGGGTCTGAGGGGGGCTACATTGGACAAACTAGATGGAAACTTGCCACCAGGCTACATGACAACCAACTGGCCATCAAAAGACACAACCCACTATCACTAGTTTCTATACATATAGACAAAGAAGGACATCACTTTGACTGGGACAACACACACATCCAAGAACAGGTGGAACAAAGACACACACGAGAATTCTTGGAGACATGACATTCTAACCAGAATTAATAAACACATTGATTTAGACCCTATCTACCTTCCCTTGGGAAAAAAAGAACCGAAAATGACATCACCCACCTTAAGAAACCAAGATCTATAAAGGTGGAACATACCACCAGCACTTCACCAGAGACTCTGTGATGATGTTACCTCAAATGCTGACACAACATCTGAAAACAAACCTTCAAGTTTAGCAAGCTAACTTATATACTTCTGTTCCCCAAATCCTTCCTTTGAGACTCTTCTAGTTAGTCTGACCAAGCTTCTGATGACGTTTTCCTTTGGCAAAGTGCCCTTTTTTGTCTGATTAGACTTTGTGTGGATGGTTTCTGATATTTCATAATTGAAAGTTCTCCTGAATTTAATTTCTATCTGAACTTTGAACATGATAACTACTTTGGCATACCGGTTGTACATCTGAATCCAGCACTCATTGTGATCTGACATGTTCTGGGAACTCTGCAGTACTTCTGGTTATTAACAGATCATCGATGTTCTCTAACATTTCATTTCAATTGGTGTTGCACAGCACTTTTAAGAAGTTGAAAAGCTCATTCGCTGACTGTGACAATGTCTTTTCGTGGCCCAGCAAAGGCCTTGTCCCAAGGCTGCTGGATTACCTGTGGCTTTTAGAAAGCTCTGTAGAGGTGGACGTTATCAAACATACTTGCTATTTCTTACTGCCATCCCCAACACCTACCCGATTCATCAAATATTCTATATATAGAAATTGAGAAATAGGAGCTGGAGTAGACCATAAAACCCCATGAGCCTTCTCTACCAATCAGTAAGATCTGGGCTAATCAATTTGCTCAACTTCCCTGACCTATCACCATGTCCTTTAAACTTGAGAGATCAAGGTCTATTAATCTCAGCCTTGAATTATACTCAAGAAATAGAGCGTCCACAGCTCTCATGGGGAATATTCCAAAGCTTCACAATCCTCAAGTGAAGAAATGTCTTTGCATCTCAAACATAAATGGCTGCTGTCCAGTCCTAAGATTCTAAACCCTAGTTCTAGACTCCCCAGTGCGGAGGGGGGGGTGGCATTAAAACACCTAGCAGTATTGCTCCTGAAAAACTTTACACTTTTCAAATAAATTACATTAATTCTCTGAGTTCTAAGAAATTTTGTGACCTGTTATAGTTCACTGAGGAAGTCTGGGTTGCTGTGTCAACAAGCACAGTATGTTATGTTGCTTGCAACTGGACAGTGATGGTAGAGGCTACAACATTTAACCATCACAAGGCTGATCAGGCACTGCTCCTACTTTTACTGGTGCAAGGATTTGTAGATTAGTACTTAAACAATTTTACATTATTATGACTGCACCATCATTGGCCATCAAATTGATTGGGTGGGACTCAGATTCTAATGTAGGACTTTTGACTCCGAGGCAAAGATGTAACTTCCTTTTGTCAGGAGACCAAAAATAATTCCAGACATGGTGGCACCAAAAGCCCTATTATAGTTGCAGTAAGATGCTTTATACTTGCACTCCACCAACATTTATGCAGAAAAGGCTAATGGACCATCTACCCTCCTAAATGCTTACTGCACCTACGTATTTAATCTTTTTTTTTCCCCCCTCACTGGATGAACTTTCAAGTTATGTCCACAACAGCTTCCAGAAGCGGAAGTCAGTGTGTCGGCTTGCCAATCAGCATGCACTGAACTTCCAAGGAATTTCACAACTTAATGGAAATGTCTATATGTTAACTTTCTATGAATTCACACGCACAAACATTCCAGTCTCTCTCTGCCAAATTAGTATTAATTAAGAAAAGGCCTATTGGAACCCACTACCCTTGATGCTAAAACTCTGAAAATTACATCTACCACCTAATCCAGTTAATGACATGAAATAGCAATTACATCACAACAACTAACTTCGTAACTCTTGGTGGAATCTTAAATAACTGAAACAAATACATGGACAAATACACATCAAATATTTAAAGTACAGACTAAGATTAATTGTATAGCAATTTTAAATGTTGACAGTTTTCAAAGCAGTATTTATAGTATATTGATATAAGTTTTTTATTGTGTCCATGATAAAGAATTTTATTTTCCATCTGATATTATAGTCCATATTTATTTAGTTAGGAAGTTGGTGTACTACAAGATTGTGTAATATGACTGACAACAAGCAATTCAGTATTTAGCCAGAACTATAGGTTTGACAAAATCCTTGGATCTGAAGTCAGTTTAGATCTTCAAGACATGCTAATTTCTGCTGGAAGGTTGTGATCAGGATTCGTTTTGGATTATTTTAATGGATCTCAGATACTGGTTTATAAGAGCGCTCAAGCCTGCATTGCTGTTCAGTGATGCCTGATACTTATCTTAATGCCACTTTCTCATGCTATCCCTATACCTCTTTATGTCATTAAGTCTCCAGAAAAGTACTGATTTCTGTAGCATGCTTAATATTAGACTAAACTTTTACAGCCTTCAGGTGAAGAAAATTCCAAAGATTCATCTGCCTGAGTGAAGAAATTTCCCAACTCTGTCTTAAGAATCCGGAGAAAATATATTCCTGTTAGGCTGAAAGGAAAGGCTGGTGGGTAAAGGGAATGCTGGATGCCTAAAGAAATTGTGGGTTTGTTTAAGAAAAAGGAAGCTTATGTAAGGTATAGATAGGATAGATCGAGTGAATCCTTAGAATATTATAAAGACAGTAGGAATATACTTAAGATGGAAATCAAGAGGGCAAAAAGGGGACATGAGCTAGCTTTGGCAAATAGAATTAAGGAGAATCCAAAAGGTTTTTACAAATACATTAAGGACAAAAGGGTAACTAGGGAGAGAATAGGGCCCCTCAAATATCAGCAAGGCAGCCTTTGTGTGGAGCCACAGAAAATGGGGGAAATACGAAGAGTATTTTGCATCAGTATTACTGTGGAAAAGGATACAGAAGGTATACTGTAGGGAAATAGATGGTGACACCTTACAAAATGTCCTTAGTACAGAGGAGGAAGTGCTGGATGTCTTGAAACGCATAAAGGTGGATAAATCCCCAGGACCTGATCAGGTGTAGCCTAGAACTCTGTGGGAGGCTAGAGAAGTGATTGCTGGGCCTCTTGCTGAGATATTTATATCATCGATAGTCACCGGTGAGGTGCCGGAAGACTGGAGGTTGGCTAACGCGATGCCACTGTTTAAGAAAGATAGTTAAGACAAAGAGGCAAACTGCACACAATTCAATATCAGGTGTGATCTTACTAAGACCCTATACAACTGTAGCAAAACGTTTTTGCTCCTGTACCGCAGCAGTCTCCAGGAAGGAAATAATGCCCGATCTGTGTTCTTGAATTGGATGAAAGTCAATCGGAGCGCACAGCAAGAGTCCACTGACTGTACCCAATGTGCAGACTTTCCCGCTCTTCTGGAAACCAAATAAAACTGACCAGTTAATTTGCAAATGCTTTATTACAGTTATGACAGTAGTGCTGCGGCTTGGTAGTAATCATGATAAATTAGATGTACTTAAAATGTCGGAGGCGAGCCAAGAATTTTAAAAATGTGCAACGAAAGAAAATGAAGCCACGGCTGCATGAAGCAGTCTTTAGAAGCACTTGCGGTAAATGACATAGGGACCCCGTTCATCATAGTCTCTCTTGCGAACCCAGAGCTGCTGGAAGGATTTGAGAGAGGCCATGATGGAGCCTCCGAGCCAGACCGAATACTTCCTCTCGGGGATGGCGTGCACGGTGGGGTTCATGCCGCGCTCCATCTTGTTCATCTCCTTCTGCAGGCGGTCGGCGAAGCCGTCGAAGAGGGTGGAGCCGCCGCACAGCAGGATGTTGCTGTACATCTCGTACTTGAGGTTGCTGTCGCACTGGTCGAGGCTGTGCAGGGCCAGCGAGTGGACCCCGGGCTCCTTGGAGCCGATCATCGACGGGTTGAAGAGGGCCTCGGGGCAGCGGAACCTCTCCTTGCCGATGGCGATGACGTGACCGTCGGGCAGCTCGTACTCCACCAGGTACTCGTTGACGTCGAGGTTCATGTCCTGCTCGAAGTTGACGGCGGTGTAGCAGCACTTCTTCTTGATGTCCTCGACGATGTGCAGGCCCTTCTCGGTGAAGCGGTTTCCCGCCTCGTTCAGCAGCCTGAGCAGGTAGTCGTTGAGGTCCGCGCCGCCGTAGTCCGCCCTGCCCGTCACGTGCGGCATGGTGTAGCCCTCGTGCACGGGCACCACGTGCGTGACCCCGTGACCGCACTCCACCACGAGGCCGGTGGTGCGGCCGTACGAGTACAGCGACAGGATGGACTGGTAGGCGATGTGCATGGCGGGAGTGTTGAAGGTCTCGAACAACAGCTCCGCCATCTTCTCGCGGTTGGTGCTGGGGCTGAGCGGCGGGTCGGCCACCATCACGGCGTGCTCCTCGGGCAGGATCCGCATGCCGTACTGGAAGACGTGCGCCCAGATGGCCTCCACCGCCTCCCAGTCCACCACGATGCCGTGCCGCAGCGGGCTCACCGGCTTGAGCTGCAGCTCCGACCGGCAGAACTCGTCGCCCACGAAGTTCTCCTGCCGGTTGTCGCCGGTCTTGGCGCTCCTCTGCACCGGCCGGCCCACCACCGAGGACATCACCACCGAGGGCCTCGGCTGCCCGGCGTAACCCGCCTTGCAGTAGCCGGTGCCCAGGTCGATCATCACCGACCGGATCTCCTTCAGCACCTTGCCGGACTTCACGTCCACGGACTTGACGCTCTGGGTCAACCGGGAGGTAGATTTCTGAGCTTTGCTGGAAGGTGGGGGTGTCCCCGCCTTCCTGGACCCGTGGCCCACCGGTTTGGTCACCATCCCCGTGTGTCTTTTTCCCTACCCCACCTGTCTCTCACACAACAGCCCGCCTGACTTCCAGTCCCTAGCTGATGCGCTCGGCTGACCCGACGCTCAACCTTTTTGTAAGGTTTTTTTTCCGCTGCTGTCTCCAGGGTGACCAGACATAAGCCATTGCCAGGTCATCTCCCCGCTCACACCAGCTCCCTCAGTGACGAGTTCATTCACAGTGACGCCTGGCTTTAAATACACATTTCCCCGCTCATAGCCACAAGTACGTGCACTTATGAGTTGTGGACACAGCGGATCAGTTAGAATCTGTTGTGCCACTCGAACCTTTTAGACACAATTTCCTGCATTGTGGCTGCCGTTCAAAAAATTTCCAAGTTTTTCCTGACCGTTGAGTGATCTAGTGAACAATAATGCACTTTAACACTGCTGTTAAAAAATTTAGAGAGAAACTCAGTTATGCAATGATGAATTCAAAGACAGAGACAAAATTGCTACCGTTGTGCTCGAGAGAAATGTTGGAAGATCGCATCAGATGTACCACTGATTCTCCATTCATTCCAACAAAAAACTAGAGCTGTATGCACATAGGCACAGGAGGACATTCAGCCCATCCAGTATATTTGTTTTTTTTTACTTTTTGTTTTTTTTCTAATTACCCCCACACTAACTGCGGTAGTGCTTATTTCCCCCCCGCACCAAATTGTATGTGTGCAGGTGTGAGACACAGTGAAAGACACAAGGTGTATGAATCTTTAATCAGTTTCCACCACCAGGAAAAAAAGAAACACCCAAGTGGTCAGTGACAAGCAGTGCCCTTCACATCAACGGGCAATGTTGTGTGATCAAACAGTGAAAGGGAGGGCAGGGGTTAAATCAAAATAGAATTGGAGGGGGAGATAATGTACCACACTCAGGAGGGCAAAAAGGGGACATGAGATAGCTTTGGCAAATAGAATTAAGGAGAATCCAAAGAGTTTTTACAAATACATTAAGGACAGAAAGGTAACTATGGAGAGAATAGGATCCCTCAAAGATCAGCAAGGCAGCAGGAGATGGGGGAGATACTAAACAAGTATTTTGCATCAGTGTTTACTGTGGCAAAGGATATGGAAGATATAGAATGTGGGGAAATAGATGGTGATATCTTGAAAAATGTCTATATTACAGAGGAGGAAGTGCTGCATAAAAGTGGATAAATCCCCAGGACCTGATCAGGTGTACCCTTGAATTCTGTGGGAAGCTAGAGAAGCGATTGCTGGGCCTCTTGCTGAGATATTTGTATCATCGATAGTCACAGGTGAGGTGCCAGAAGACTGGAGGTTGGCTAACGTGGTGCCACTGTTTAAGAAGGGTGGTAAGGACAAGCCAGGGAACTATAGACCAGTGAGCCTGTCGTCGGTGGTGGGCAAGTTGTTGGAGGGAATCCTGAGGGACAAGATGTACATGTATTTGGAAAGGCAAGGACTGATTCGGGATAGTCAACATGGCTTTGTGCGTGGGAAATCATGTCTCACAAACTTGATTGAATTTTTTGAGGAAGTAACAGAGGATTGATGAGGGCAGAGCAGTAGATGTGATCAATATGGACTTCAGTAAGGCGTTCAACAAAGTTCCCCATGGGAGACTGATTAGCAAGGTTAGATCTTACGGAATACAGGGAGAACTAGCCATTTGGATACAGAACTGGCTCAAAGGTAGAAGACAGAGGATGGTGGTGGAGGGTTGTTTTTCAGACTGGAGGCCTAAGACCAGTGGAGTGCCACAAGGATCGGTGCTGCTGGAAGAGCTTATGTAAGAGTGCTCTATCGAAAACATTAACTCTGATTTCTCTCTACAGATGCTACCAGATCTGAGCTTTTCCAGCAATTTGTTTTTGATCCCATGATTAATTTTGGCTAGAGAGATGAATTTTTCAAAAATATATACGGTTTTGTTGTCATCTTTGCTCAACTCCCAGTTAGTAAACACAAATAATCCTTTCTCTCCTGTACACATGAATTTGGCTAATTGACCCTTTCCTCTTCACTAGTTCTTTTTAGAATGTCACTTCTGTTTAAACTTCTCAAATGCCTCTCTGACTACATCAGCCCATCATTTATCAGGGGGTGGATCTGAGCATTCATTGCTGTGGCAGCAGATATTTAATTTTACACAATTCATTGTTTCCTCCTTCTGACATGAATACAAACTGAGTTTTCAATTGAATTCAGGCTTAAATGAAGATATTCATGTTTTTACTCACAGAAAACCTGCTCCCATAATGTTGTGTCTTCTGGTTATCTGAATTTATATAATCAAACCTTTAGACTCAAAATGCTGGAGCCTCCTTAAAAGCATTTTCCAATCGTTCCATGAACTTTGTAGACGAATGCAGTAACCCAAATCTTCTGATCTGAGTCACAAACCATTTCTGAAAAAAAATTGCCTACTTGCCCACCACTTTCCCTCTTAAGTATACTTCTACTTCCTTTATACTCTTCTAAGGATTCACTCGATCTATCCTGTCTATACCTTACATATGCTTCCTTCTTTTCGTTAACCAAACCCTCAATTTCTTTAGTCATCCAGCATTCCCTGTACCTACCAGCCTTTCCTTTCACCCTAACAGGAATATACTTTCTCTGGATTCTCATTTCTGAAGGCTTCCCATTTTCCAGCCTGTGAATATCTGCCCCCAATCAGCTTTGAAAGTTCTTGCCTAATACCATCAAAATTGGCCTTCATCCAATTTAGAACTTCAACTTTTAGATCTGATCTATCCTTTTCCATCATTATTTTAAATCTAATACAATTATGGTCGCTGGCCCCAAAGTGCTCCCCCACTGACACCTCAGTCACCTGCCCCACGAACTTTAACTTTTAGATCTTGTCTATCCTTTTCCATCACTATTTTAAAATTAACCCCAAAGTGCTCCCCCACTGATACCTCAGTCACCTGCCTTGCCTTATTTCCCAAGAGTAGGTCAAGTTTTACTCTTTCTCTAGTAGGTACATCCACATACTGAATCAGAAAATGTTCTTGTACACACTTAACAAATTCCTCTCCATCTAAACCCTTAACACTATGGCAGTCTCAGTCTATGTTTGGAAAGTTAAAATCCCATACCATAAACACCCTATTATTCTTACAGATAACTGAGATCTCCGAACAAATTTGTTTCTCAATTTCCCTCTGACTATTAGGGTGTATATAATACAATCCCAGTAAGGTGATTATCCCTTTCTTATTTCTCAGTTCCACCCAAATCACTTCCCTGAATGTATTTTCAGAAATATCCTCCCTCAGCACAGCTGTCATGCTATCCCTTATCAAAAATACCACCCTCCCCTCCTCTCTTGCCTCCCTTTCTATCCTTCCTATAGCATTTGTATCCTGGAACATTAAGCTGCCAGTCCTGCCCATCCCTGAGCCATGTTTCTGTAATTGCTATAGTATCCCAGTCCCATCTTCCTAACCATGCCTTCCCTGTTAGGCATCTTGCATTGAAATAAATGCAGTTTAATTTGTTAGTCCTACCTTGTCCCTGCCTGCCTTGACTGTTTGACTCGCTTCTGTTCTCAACTGTACCAGTCTCTGATCGATCTCTTTTCTCACTATCTCCCTGGGGCCCACCACCCCCACTTTACTAGCTTAAATCCTCCTGAGCAGCTCTAGCAAATTTCCCTGCCAGTATATTAGTCCCCTTCCAATTTAGGTGCAATCCGTTCTTCTTGTACAGTTCACTTCTACCCCAAAAGAGATTCCAATGATCCAAAAATGTGAATCCTTCTCCCATACACCAGCTCCTCAGCCATGCATTCATCTGCTCTATTCTCCTATTCCTGTCCTCACTAGTTCATAGCACTGGGAGTAATCCAGATATTACTACTCTCAAGGACCTTTTTAAATTTCTGCCGAACTCTCTGTAATCTCCCTTCAGAATCTCAACCTTTTCCCTTCCTATGTCGTTGGTTCCAATGTGGACAATGACCACTTGCTGGCCCCTCTCCCCCGTGAGAACATTCTGCACCCTCTCTGAGACATCCTTGATCCTGGCACCAGGGAAGCAACAATTTTGCTTTTTCGCTGCTGGCCACAGAAACGTCTGTCTGTACCTCGGACTACAGAATCTCCTAACACAATTGATCTCTTGTAACCCAACATACCCCTCATTGCATTAGAGCCAGTCTCCATCCCAGAAACTTGGCTGTTCATGATACGTTCCCCTGAGAATCCATCACCCCCTACATTTTCCAAAACAGCATACCTGTTTGAAATGGGTATATCCACAAAAGACTCCTGTACTAGCTGCCTACCTCTCTTACCTTTCCTGGAGTTAACCCATCTATGTGACTGTATCTGAGACTTTCCCCCTTCCTATAATTGCTATCCATCACATACTGTTGTTGCAAATTCCTCATTGCTTCTAACTGTCTCTCCAACCGATCCATTCAATCTGATAAGATTTGCAGCCAACAGCATTTATGACAGATATAGTCCGCAGTAACCCTTAAATTCTCTAAACTCCCACATCTGACAAGAAGTACATATCATTCTATTAAAGGTCATCTTTGCTCCTTCACAATCTACACACCCAGAAAATAACACCGTCTTATTCCACTACAAACACTGCCCCAGGTTAAATTAATAGTTATGGCTTATATTTTAAGTTTAATCAAGAGACATTTAATCAAGAAAGAACCCACTCTACTCCCTACTGCAGATTCTCTGTAGGCCACACACGAAAAAAGATTAACTTATCTGATTCTGTGCTGTGAACTTTGCCCAAACAATTCCTCCAAGATCAGTTGTGAATTTCACTGCTTGTTAATTTTCCCAGGCACACTCCGATGTCCAGCGATAAATGAATTCAAACAGTAAAGGCAGTAACTGTGCAGGTTCTCTCTCTGTCTCCTGCAATGACCTCACCATGTGCTTCCTTTGTCTGCTCTTCTCCCTTTTAACACTGCTGTTGTTTTGACTTTTTTTTCCAAAGTTCCAAAACAGTGCAATAGCATATAAAACACTAATTGCTGCTCCTGGAATTCGAGGAAATCACATCCAGCACCTAAAATACCTCAAAAAAGGAGCAGCTGTTATAGGCAGAAATTTTTCCCATCCTCCATCTTGTATTACCCTTGGATGCGAGCATAAGAGGTACAGTTAGTAATTTGCAGATGACACCAAAATTGAAGGTGTAGTGGACAGCGAAGAGGGTTACCTCAGATTACAACAGGATCTTGACCAGATAGGCCAATGGGCTGAGAAGTGGCAGATGGAGTTTAATTCAAATAAATGCAAGGTGCTGCATTTTGGGAAAGCAAATCTTAGCAGGACATATACACTTAATGGTAAGGTCCTAGGTAGTGTTGCTGAACAAAGAGACCTTGGAGTGCAAGTTCATAGCTCCTTGAAAGTGGAGTCACAGGTAGATAGGATAGTGAAGAAGGTGTTTGGTATGCTTTCCTTTATTGGTCAGAGTATTGACTACAGGAGTTGGGAGGTCATGTTGGGGCTGTACAGGACATTGGTTAGGCCACTGTTACGTGCAGTTCTGGTCTCCTTCCTATCGGAAAGATGTTGTGAAACTTGAAAGGGTTCAGAAAAGATTTACAAGGATATTGCCAGGGTTGGAGGATTTGAGCTATAGGGAGAGGCTTAACAGGTAGGGGCTGTTTTCCCTGGAGCGTCGGAGGCTGAGGGGTGACCTTACAAAGGTTTACAAAATTATGAGGGGCATGAATAGGGTAAATAGGCAAAGTCGGGGAGTCCAGAACTAGAGGGCATAGGTTTAGGGTGAGAGGGAAAAGATATAAAAGAGACCAAAGGGGCAACTTTTTCCTCACACAGAGTGGTACTTGTATGGAATGAGCTGCCAGAGGAAGTGGTGGAGGCTGGTATAATTGAAACATTTAAGAGACATTTGAAATGGGCATATGAATAGGAAGGGTTTGGAGGGATATGGGCCGGGTGCTCGCAGGTGGGACTAGATTGGGTTGGGATATCTGGTTGGCATGGACGGGTTGGACCAAAGGGTCTGTTTTCCATGCTGTACATCTCTCTGGCTCAAAGATCCAAGAATAGCTTTGATAATATCTGTCAGAGATAACATCTCATTAGATGCATCCAGAATGTTTTACCTAAAATAATGGAGAAAGAACTTATCTAGAAGATACATGGGAGCCATGGGAATTCAGGAAATGTAACCTGTATACTGGATAGGCATCTAAAGATATCAAGGATGGTATCTTCATGAAATAAATGCCAGAGCTATAGAACACCACTTTAAAAACACATAATGAGGTAATTATCATTGCTCAAGGATCACCTTAAGCATACTATGGGAGCTGATTTATTCACATATAGTAAATAACAGTATATCACAGTTGTAAACTACCGCACAAAGTTCCCTTTTATACAAAAAAATGAACTGCTTGAGAGCTACAACAGTCATCTCAGCAGAACAATTTCTCAGCTATGAAATTCCTGTCAGCTCTGGAGAATTTGAGGGATTCACTGAGAAGTGTATGTTTAGCATCTGCAATTCATCATTACCCTCGGAAAAAAGTGTTTATAAACAGACACATTTAGATGCGCAAGATAACCCTTTTGAAATGTCAAGAGACACAGGTAAACCTAAACCTTGCCTTGTCTCTCCAATAAACATTTCTCAAGGTTGATCTAAGTTTTTGTGCAGAGCTGCTGAGTGGAACAAAGTGTAAAACAACACTGCCAAGCAAGATATCCCCTGTCAGTGACCAGGGGAAACAACGTTTTGTTGCACAGGTAGAAGGAGGTCAGCACTTCCAACGAGCTGTCTGAGCTGTTAAAAGGGCAATCTGTATATTTGTAGTCTAATCATGAAAACCTGAAAACAAGTAAATGCTGTTGGTGAAGCTGAGCCTCCAAGGTCATATCATTGACACCAAAATTGGTGACTAGATGAGAAGGAACAGAATTCATATTTGACCTACAACAGAGAAGGAAAAGTAATCAGCAACACCACTAACCAGCAAAACAGCATCAATGGTACCACTAACAAGAGATGCAACATCAACAATGTCAGCAAGTGATATAAATTTAGCAACATTAAAATTAGATTTCTGCAGCACCAGGAGCAACATGCACAATATCACCTATGCAGCAGACCAACTCAGTAGTGAGAGAGATAAGTACCAGCAAGGTGGATAACAATATCCTACCACCTAAGTGATACCATCAACTGTATTTTTAGAAAAGAAACCGTGCTATAAATGATTCTGAAGGTATTAAGTTTATTTATAAAACTTGATTGTTAAGCTTTTGTTGAAGAAAAAATGTTCATAACTGAAACAATAAAATTGATTTCGACGCACATCTTTTAAGGAATTGGGATGCTATGTTGTATTATTCATAAAGATCTAGGAACTAATTGTTATGTCAATATACTATTATTGTGCTTCAGCCATGTGATGAATAACTGGGCTGAAACTCGTGGAGGTAATGGGAGCCTCAGGCACCAGTTGGAAAGCTGGTGAGAGCCCTGCGTCACCTCTTTTCAACAAAGCCCACTATATGTTATGCCACTTTAATAGTAATAGACCAGTGATGGTCGTTCTCCAGTTCATGAAAATGAGGAGTTGGATGGCCTACTCTCCTGTACTCATCAGTGCCATGGGGAAGCCAATGGCTACTGCTGGTACTACATCAAATCAAGGAGGAACCCAGGCACACATGAGTGTTGACAAGAGATGGGGTTGTGGAAGAGTTTTGATCAAGGTCAATACCAGGGACAGGAAGTTGACTCTTAGCCAACATCCTTCCTTCCCAGTGCTGCATCCCTTGATGAGGTACAGCATGCATCTGAATGAGAACCGCCTTTGAGAATCTGCAAGCAAACACACGAGTTTGTTTGTCATGCTCCCCATGTGGAGAGTTTGCCTCAATTAGCAGTGGGACAAGAAGTCTCTTTTCAACATATTGGAATATGGTGCTACAGTAAAAGATGAGCAGTTATACCCAGTAAAATAGTCTATATTGTAACAGAATACAAATTAATGTCAATGAACATTGCCCTAAGAGGAGACATTTAAGTGATGTAATGACCTATCCACACTATGAGCAGCACAATCGTTCTACATTGATCTGAACATCATACACAGCAGCCAGATATATTCCTGGCCTTGTTACAATTCACATGCACAGCCTACAGTCCTGGTTCACAAAGTCAGTGGAACTCATTAAGATTCCATGTGACATCATGCATTTACCATTTAATCACATCTCAATATCCATGATCATCTTTCAATAATCACACGGATTATAAGACTTTATTATGTTTGCATGTTTAAACCAATCTTCAATTAATTTAAGTTACATTCAGAGATGGAAATCAGCTGTGTGCTTTTTTAAAAAAAATAATGTGTTTAAAACCTCAGTTTCAGAAACATTTTCTATAGATAGCCAGTGGTCCACGCTCATCGTAATCCCTTTTGCTAACCCACAGTTGCTGGAAGGATTTGATGCAGGATAGGATTGAACCTCCAAACCAGACTGAATATCTTCTCTCAGGAATTGCTTGCACTTGCGGGTTCATGTCTTGTGCCAGTTTTCTTAATTCCTTCTGGAAACGAACGCGGAATCCAGAGAACATGGTTGAGCCCCCACAGAGCAGGATATTTGTGTACATTTCCTCTAGCAGGCTAGAGTCACATTTATTGATGATGTTCAGAGCCAATGTATGCAGCCCAGCCTCTCTGGAACCCATGAGTGATGGATTGAAGAGGGCTTCAGGGCATTTAATCCTTTCTTTGCCAACCGTGATAGTCTTACCATCTGGCAACTCAAAGTGTGCTATGTACTCTTTGGTCTCACCCCGCATCTCACCATCAAAGTCAATAGCGGTGTAACAATACTCCTGTTTGATTTGCTCCACAAGATGATAGTCATTGGCATTTAACTTGTGCCCATTCTGGTTGATGAGTTTTAGCAAATATTTTGTAAGGTCACAGCCTCCATAATCAACGCTAGCAGTGATGTGAGGCATGATATAGCCTTCATGGATGGGGACGACACAGGAGGAACCATGGCCACTCTCCACCACCAGCCCACTGGTGCAGCCATAGGCATAGATAGAAAGCAGCGACTGCCTTGTGATGTGTATGGCTGGAATGTTGAAGGTGTCAAAGAGGAGTTCGGCCATCCTCTCGCGGTTGGTGGTGGGGCTCAGGGGTGGGTCAGCCACCATCACGGCATGGTCTTCGGGCTGCACCTTCATCTCCTTCTCAAAGATGTAGGCCAGGATGGCCTCGGCACCATTCCAATCCAATACAATGCCATGCCGGAGAGGGTTGATGAGCCGCAGCTCTGTAGGGGCTCTCAGCTCACTGCCCACAAAGTTCTCCTGCCGGTTGTCTCCAGTCTTGGCACTCCGCTGCATGGGTCTACCCACTGTGGAAGAGATGACGACTGAAGGCTTGGCATGGCCACCAAAGCCTGCTTTGAAATAGCCTGTGCCCATGTCAACCATCAGTGCCCTGACCTCCTTGACCACCCTGGTAGGATTGATGCTCTGACTGTCTATTGAGGAGAAGGATGGCATCCTTGGCTCTGATCTGATCGATTGAGTGGTATTCGAGGAGAATTTCCTGCAGAGAACCCCCATGGGTAAGGAACACTTTCGGATCTGCAAATTTGATGACATCATCCCTGTTCCTGTTTGCATTATTTCTTTGTATTGACAAACCAGCCCTTTTCAGTGGCCACCTTTCGTTGTTAAGGTGGAATAACAATGCTGTTTCTCTCCGATTATTACCTTTTATAGCCTTGTTGTTGCTGTTACTATGGGCGTCAGACAGCGGGACCATTATCAAGTCATATCACACGTTGATCTGAGAGGCTCCTTCCGTCCAAGTTAATTTTGCTGATGAATTAAGTGGCTGACGTCCCGCCGTGGTCCAGAAATTTAATCGGAAAACCAAACCCACGGGAGTGGAAACATTTATTTGGTGAACTAGTCTTGGTGCCGCAAATCTCCAAAATCTAATGAGGGCAGAACGTTGGAATGCCTTAAAGTGGCTTCGCTCCAAGGTGATTAGCTCGTGAACCACAATCTTTTAATTGAACGGGAACATACTTGAAACTGCTTTGAAGACTCAAAAGCCATTTGGTGGGTATCACAGCATTTGGATATTATCCAATATCCTGGATGCTGCGCTTGTTGGACACTGTGAACAAGTGAACTGCAGTTTAACATGTCCGAGATTTTCAGAAGTTTTATCTTACCAGGGATCATAGAGAGAACGAACAGTTAAGATAAACACTTATATTTCTAAAATGCCTTTCAGGCCCCCAGGGCTTCACAGCACTGAAGTATTTATCAGAAGTGTAATCACTACTTTGTTAAAAAGTGAACAACAAATTTGCACGCAGTGAATTCCCTCAAATAACAATTTGACAACCACCAAATCATCTGCTTTAATGATGATTGGAGATATAGATTGTTCAGAACACTAGGGAAAGAACTCTCAGATTTTTTTTCTCAAATAGCACCTTTGGATATAGAAAATAGTTAATACGTATAGTGCAATATGCTTTATAAACTAGGGACAAGAGGTGGTATAATTCTGTAACTTTCAGGGTGGAAAGTATTTACAAATGAGAGTAACCGGTTATGGAGTACAGATATGTGATATTTTGACTACATTAATTATTTTGAAGCTGTATTACATATGTTAGCTTGAAGTTTGCAGGTAATGCCAATAACAAGAAGCTAAGCAGGTACACTAATAGGGAGCACCAAAATGAGGTTCAGAAGATTATGTTAATTTAAAGTTTGTGCGAAGATTTGTAGCTCGGGTGCTCGTTGCTGTGGTTCTGTTCGCCGAGCTGGAAGTTTTTGTTGCAAACGTTTCGTCCCCTGGCTAGGCGACATCATCAGTGCTTGGGAGCCTCCTGCGAAGCGCTTCTTTGATGTTTCCTCCGGTGTTCATAGTGGTCTGTCCCTGCCGCTTCCGGTTGTCAGTTTCAGCTGTCCGCTGTAGTGGCCGGTATATTGGGTCCAGGTCTATGTCTTTGTTGATGGAGTTTGTGGATGAATGCCATGCCTCTAGGAATTCCCTGGCTGTTCTCTGTCTGGCTTGCCCTATGATAGTAGTGTTGTCCCAGTCGAATTCATGTTGCTTGTTGTCTGCGTGTGTGGCTACTAAGGATAGCTGGTCGTGGCGTTTCGTGGCTAGTTGATGTTCATGTATGCGAATTGTTAGCTGTCTTCCTGTTTGTCCTATATAGTGTTTTGTGCAGTCCTTGCATGGTATTTTGTACACTACCAGTGTACAGCTAACAATCCGCATACATGAACATCAACTAGCCACGAAACGCCACGATCAGCTATCCTTAGTAGCCACACACGCAGACAACAAGCAACATGAATTCGACTGGGACAACACTACTATCATAGGGCAAGCCAGACAGAGAACAGCCAGGGAATTCCTAGAGGCATGGCATTCATCCACAAACTCCATCAACAAACACATCGACCTGGACCCAATATACCAACCACTACAGCGGACAGCTGAAACTGACAACCGGAAGCAGCAGGGACAGACCACTATAAACACCGGAGGAAACATCAAAGAAGCGCTTCGAAAGGAGGTTCCTAAGCACTGATGATGTCGCCTAGCCAGGCGACGAAACATTTGCAACAAAAACTTTCAGCTCGGCGAACAGAACCACAGCAATTATGTTAATTTTGTTGAAGTTCCTAAATCTCCACCAAGACAGAAATTTCTCCATATTCTCAGTTTCTCCATATGCCACATACACTTCTGAACACACCCTCCACATGCTTACCCACTCAAACCTTCCATGAGCCCTGCCCGACCCCTTACCACTGTTAAACATTTCCCTCTCTCTTTCTCAGCTAATTTTCTAGTTAGGGTTGCAGAGTCATACAACATGGTCCAACTCATGCTGACCAGGTTTCTCAAACCAGTCCCATTTGCCTGCAATTGGCACATATCTCTCTCAACCTTTCCTATTCATGTACTGATCCAAGTGTCTTTTAAATGTTATTTTACCTACATCTATCAGTCCCCCTAGCAGTTCATTCCATATACACACCACCCTCTGTGTGAAAAAGTTGCACAAGCTTCACTTTCTATTTTTACAAAGTATGACTGACAAAGATTAACAGACCTATAATTATCTTTCCTGCACATCTTTGATACAGTCATCAAGCAAGTTCAAGACAGAGATTGATAGATTTTAGCGAGTTTTAAGAAGATTTGTAGCTCAGGTTGAGGTTTTGCATGGAACTACGCAGAGCAGAGGAAAATCACCTATACCATGCATTCAAAAACAATGGGTACACAATGAACACAGTCCACCGATTTCTCAGCAACAAACCCAAACAAGCAGACAAAACACGTCCAGAAACCATAGCCACTCTCCCCTACATCAAAAATATCTCAGAAATGACTGCCAGGCTACTCAGACCCCTTGGCATCATGGTAGCCCATAAAGCTACCAACACACTAAGACAGCAGCTAATGAACTTGAAAGACCCTATACAGACAACGCGCAAAACTAATGTCATTTACCAAATACCATGCAAGGACTGTAACAAACACTACATTGGACAAACAGGCAGAAAACTGGCCACCAAGATACATGAACACCAACTAGCCACAAAAAGACATGACCCTCTCTCACTAGTATCCTCACATATGGATGAGAAAGGACACCATTTTGACTGGGACAATACATTCATCTTAGGACAAGCCAAACAAAGGCACACATGAGAATTCCTAGAAGCATGGCATTCCAACCGGAACTCTATCAACAAACACAAGAAGTTAGACCCCATCTACCACCCTCTGAAAAAAGGAACAGCAAGTGACTTCACCACAGGAAATAACATCACCACAGGAATGACATCACCAACCCAAAGATACCCAAACATATAAATATAAAGCAGGAATTTTCAGCATTGCTTTGCATGAAGTCCACTGAAGATGTTACCTAGTACAGTAATGAAATGTCTGGAAATGAACCTTTTCGCTCAGCGAGCAAACCTACATCCATTGATAGATTTATAACTACTAATGACAATCAAAAGAAATGGGAAATATGACCTTCAAGTTGATAATCAGCAATGATCTAGCATTGTGGAGCAGGTTTTAAAGGCTGAGTGGCCTACTCCTGCTCCTTTGTTCCTTTGAGAAGGTGACTTGCCATCTTTACCAAGCACAATTTCCTTGTCAATGATAGCAACATCTTTTAAAAGAAATAGAACAACCTTGGCCCTCCTATTGAAAAAAAAGAACTGCAGATGCTGTAAATCAGAAACAAAAACATAAGTTGTTGGAAAAACTGAGCACGTCTGAGTTCAGAGGAAAGATCACCAAACCTGAAACTTTAACATTGATTTCTCTTCACAGATGCTGCCAGACATGCTCAGTTTTTCCAGCAACTCTTGGTTTTGATTCAACCTATTGAACTATCTTTAAAATCATTTTCCTCTCATAATCAGTAAACACAGCATCTTGGATTTATGATCTCTTCTGCAAATAATTTGTATTGCTAGAATCTGTTTTCCAGACCTCCCACAGCTCTAAAATGTATGTTACTGAAGTTAATAATTACAATTGTGGAAATTAAATCAACTCGACTCAACTGCAAGCAAGAGCAAAGAAAACGCTTTTTTTTTAACTTCTGCATGCAGGGGGACCAATACACTTGGCAAAGGCACTTTGTGTAAGGGCCGTGAACAAAATTCACATTTTCTTTTTATACTATCCTTATCACATGCTCAAGGACAAAGGCTGGGAAACATTTGAGCTCTTATTTTCTCATTCTCTTGCCATGGACATTACTGTCTTTATGTTTTCCTTAGCTTTTTGCTGAATTTGGCTGCTCGCAAGGCCAGGTTGAATGTTTGCAAAGTTCAGCAAAGACAAGCTGTCTCCTCAACTGCAGAATTCAGCAAAGTGTTTGAAAAGTTCAGCAAAAGTATTAAATTTAGCAAAGCATTCTCTTTCAGATTTCACAGTAAATGTTAATTTTGTTAATTTTTCATTACATTTTCCCCCTTTTTGACATTTTATGACAACAAGGACAACAACCCAAAAAAAAAATACAGAGCCAGTTAACTATACATCAAAAATACTTAGGGAACACCAGGCCTTTCCTCAGACACCACCTAGCTGTAACACAGCTTTGTGGTGGTATCGTCACTTACCCTGGTGTGCCTTGTACACAGCCCATCTTAACACATCACACTCGTCAACGTTGCGGTAGGGTGGGGTCCACACAATCGGATCTTCCTGCTGTGGGGCCACTGAACATTTTATCATTTGGTATCCTACTGCACTCATAAGCAAGCGGCGTAGGCAGGTACACAAGCAAGGTCCTATACAAAGCCCTATGAGTAAGACCAGTCCTACAACTAGTAGAACATGTAGGATCCAATACCCCCATCCTCCCCAAAGGGAAGTGAGCCTTCAGAACCAGGAGTCCATCTGCTGGGGGAGGCAGTCGTATTGCTGCCTTCATATGATTTATTACACTAGTGATATTCTGGGACTCATCAGGAATATTAAAACAGCATGAGGTAACTAACATTTTGCAGATGCCCATTCTCTCGGCCATCCGTATGTCTAGTATGAATCGATTTTGTATCACTGCTTCCCTAACCGTCATTAACTCAGTGTTAATGAGTGCTAGGCCTTCCTCTGTCTCATTTGCTAACAGTAATACACTATATGCGAGGCCATTAATCTTGTTTATTGCTACTGTTGTCCCTGCTCCTAAGAGAATAGATCACCCAATGTTCGCTCCTGGTATAGACCAGGAATCTGTGAGTGTGTACTCATTCCAATGCCATGGGACATCCCTTCAGGTTCGCCTGTTGCTGGCCTTCGGGACGAACACTGTCGTGCCAGTGTTCAGTATCGCAGGGCAGCAGCACCCCTTCCATCCCAGGGGAAGGTAGTGGTACCCTTTCTCTCCATAGGCCCATAATCATGGTCTGATTATTGATAAAGGAACAAGCAATGTTTATGATCGTACCATTTGCATAGGGAGATCCCCAAATTGAGTCTACCCCGATTGGTGCAAATACACATTTCTCCCCTGCCTTCCATTACGTGGAAGGCTGTGCAGTTAGCCTTGAGTTCGGGTGGCAAGATTTGCCCTAATTGCTCCCCCTATCAGGGTCAGGATAGTCGCCGCCCATGGAAGCAGACAGCTAGCATTTCTCGCCAGGCTCTCCGTGATTGGTTCGGCAGTCCACCGTTGGGCTGTGTGCAAACATATCCAACAAGGGTAGCCAACATCTAATCTCCAGTGTTGTATTAGGGCCAAAGCACATGCTGTGATCTCTTCACATCTAGCAATGGCCCTTTGTACCTCCCAACCTACTGGCGTTCACATTTACACCATTTATCTCCCGAAGGGCCAATTCCACTACCAAGTTAGACTCACTCTCTAGCCCCGGCTGACTCCCTTCAGGTTCTAGCATGACATTAATGCCCTCTGCCCTGCTTGGGGTTAGGTCCATGATCTGGTTTAGTTGGTTGCCATGCCCTGGTGCTACTACCTTCTGTAGGACCTTCTGCACAGCATCTCGGTGGGGTGGGAGGGGCAACTGTACCACTATATTCACCTGCCTATAGATGTCGGAGATTCCCTCATCACTCTTCTGAGTCTTGGATATTGTCACCCGTGCCCTGGGACGTCCTACCTTGATTATAGAATATCTATTTCCCGTGTCAGGTGTCCCTTTGGCCGTGGTGGCTACTACTAAGTACCAGTAACCAGCGTCGCAAGGATCCCTGCATAAATACTTATTGTCCCATTTATAGTCGTCCTGGTTTCTAAACAGCTATGGGTCGCATGTAAAGGTCCCCTTACCACCCTCAGTTAAGATTACTGTCTGCGGCTGTATCCCAGACTTCCCTGCCCTTATGAATAGTCCTACCAGGGCGCTTGCTAACAGTGTGAGCTGGGGAGCCCCATATTTGCATGAGGCTTCTAATAACTACTTGCACTTAATTGATTCTGGTGTTGTCCGATGTCCCCTCAGGCCCAGCTACACGTTTGCAATGGCTGGCATGTATCCACGTGGCTCTTTCGGCGATCTTAACAGCTGTCTGTGTTGTAAGGAGCACTTGAAACAGTCCCAGCCACCTCCTCACCTTCCAGTTTTTTCTCCTGAAGTCTTTCACCACTATCCAGTCTCCAGGTTCTAGATCGTGCAGCTTCCCTTCTGCTGGTTAGAGTAGTGCTACTTTCACTTGATTCTGTATTTGGGACAAAAGTGCAAAGAGTTTTATACAGTAATACAACATCTCATCCTCACAGTGGCTTGTTATCTGTCTTACCTTAGGTCTTGGGTCAATTCCTGTGTTGGGTAGCCTACCAAACAAAATCTCAAATGGGCTAAGATTAGCTCTTCCTCTCCTCCTAGATCTCATATACATTAGCACATTTGGAAGTGCCTTTGTCTATGTCACTCCTAGTTCCTCACAACATTTTGTCAATTTATTTTTTAAGGTAGCATTTTCTCTTTCCACTGCCCCACTGCTCACTGGGTGATAGGCACAGTGTTGTCTCATGTTTATTCCCAAATAATCACTGATCTACTGTAGGACATTATTGACAAATGGTGTCCCGTTGTCACTACTAAGCCTCTCAAGGATGTCCCATCTCGGAATTATTTCAGTTAGCAAAGCCTTGGCTACTGCAAGGATGCTATTTAGACATGGGGAACGCTTCCACCCATTTGGAGACCATATCAACTATTACCAGACAATACCTTTTTCCTTCGCTGGGTGTTAGTTCGATAAAATCCATTTGTAAATGTTCAAAGGGTCTTTGGGGTTGGAGTGTGCTGCCTGACTCATCTGTATTCCCTTCCCCACATTATTAGAGGCACAGACAACACATCGTTCACAATATTTCTGGGAGTAATGAGTAAATCCCTTAGCGTACCAGTGTGCCGAAATACTGTCATACATCCCCCCTTTTGACACATGGTCCTTACCGTGTGTCAGTTTGGCACAGAATGGAAATAATGATCTTGGTAGGCAAGGATTACCATTGGAGCCATACCATACCCCTTCCCTCACACTACACCTTATTTTTGTGCACTCGCTTTTTTTCTGGCGTGGCCTGCGACTGTAACTCCCGTACGCCTGCTGTTGGGGTACAAATTTTTGTCATACACATGTCAAACTGATCATTTGGCGGCTGCTGGGCTGCTATCCTTGCCGCTGAGTCTGCCCTCGCATTGCCTTGAGAAATAGAATCATTATTTTTCATGTGGGCTTCACATTTACACACAGCGATTGATTTAGGAGGTCAGAAATCAGGCCACGGTGTGTGATGGGCTTTCCAGTGGAAGTCAAGAAGCTTCTGTGTTTCCACAGAGTTCCAAAATCATGTACAACCCCGAATGGGTATCTGCTATCGGTGTAAATATTCACTGTCTTTCCCTTACCCAACTTACATGCCTCAGTCAAGGCAATCAGCTCTGCTGCTTGCGGTAACAGATGAGAAGGGAGTGATCCCGCTTTGACTACCTCATGGATAGTTACTACAGTATACCCAACACAATTCTCCATGCTCTTGAATGCTGACCCATCCACAGAAACCTCCATATCTGATTCTGAAGTGGTGAATCCTGCAAGTCTGGTCTAGGGCTGCAAATTTCATTAGTTACAGCGACACAATCATGTGGGTCTCCGTCTCCTTCTGTGGGGAGAAGACTAGCAGGATTAAGGATGTTACACCGCTTTATTGTAATGTTAGGCATCTCCAATAACATAGTATTGTATCTGAGCCAACGTGCTGCCGACGTGTGCAGTCTTTTGCTCAGAAAGCAGTAAGGATACTGCATGTGGGACCAGTAGGGTTAATTCATCATAGCCAACTATATCCCTGATACTACAACAGACTTTTCAGCTGCAGCCACGGCTCGCAGGCATTTAGGCAAACCTGCCAGTACGGGGTCTAGTTTAGCTGAAAAATATGCTACTGGCCTCAATTTTTCTCCATGATCCTGCAACAGCACAGATGTCCTGCAGTCACGCTTCTCATCTACTGTTTGTACAAAAGGCTTGTTTGGATTCGGAATCCCAGTGTAGATGTAGTTTGGAGCGCCTTTTTCAATTCAACAAAGGCACTCTCGACGTCTGGGGTCCATTGCAACAGACTCTGGTTCTGCAACCCTTTGCCATGGGCTGTATCACTTAGGGGCACCTCAAGGGTTGCATAATGTGGGATAAACATTCCACAGTAGGAGCACATGCCCAAAAAGGATAGCAATTGTTTCTTCATGTGAGGCTTTGGAACTTTCTGGATTGCTTAAAATCTGTCTTGACCAAAGGTCTTCCCTTGTTCAGATATTAAGTGACCTAAGAACTTCACCTGTTGTTGCACAAATTGTAGCTTTGTGAGATTGGCTTTGTGCCCTTCCCTCGCTAGATGGCAGAGCAACACAAGAGTATCCTTCTCACACTGTTCCTCTGTCAGTGCTGCTATTAAGCAGTCGTCTACATACTGCAGAAGTGCTGACCCCGGGGTTAAAACAAGAGTCTCCAGACTCCTGCATAGAGCTCATTATATATGGTGGGGAACTCACAGTAACTTTGACAAAGTCGCATGAAGGTATATGATTTCCCTTTGAATGAAAAAGCGAACCAGAATTGACTATGTGGGTGTACTGGTACACTAAAGAATGCATTTGCTAAATCCACAATAGAGAACCATTTACTGTATGGTGGAATTTGAGCTAATATAGTATGGGGTTGGGAACATTTGGGGCACGCAGGACAACAGCGTTATTGACTGCCTGCAAGTCTTGAACAAACCTCCATTCCTCCGGTTCACCTGGAATGTTTGTCTTTTTGACTGGAAAAATGGGGGTTCTCACCGGTGAGTTTTCAGAGGGGATTATCACTTCAGCCTTTAGGAGGGATTCAAAGACTGGAGTAATTCCTTCTATGGCCTCGGGTTTTAGTGGGTATTGTACTCAGACTTCGGGGTTATTCTTATGGGTTCACAGCCTCATATGAGCCCCAATTAATGTTTGCCTTTTGCCCACAACTCAGTAGGGACCGTTTTTAATCTTGGGTCCGAGACTTCTATCTGAGGGAAACACCAGGCTACTCTCCTAGGCTCTTCAGGGCTAGCAGGGTTTACCTGGACTGTCCTATCTGCCTGAGTTAGCCAATTTAGTCTCTTCCTATATGTCCGCATATCTGCATTGAACCAGATGCCCACATCGTCCCTGAAGACCCAGCCTTTTGTTCTTTGTGCCTTTAGCACCCATGGTCCCAAATCTTGCCACCTGTCGCTGGACGCCTTCGCCAGTGACACGTGAGGAAAAGAGCCTTCCACATCAAAAAGATAGGGTCTACTTGCTGTCACAGATACTTTAGATAAGTCCTGAAGAAGGGCCTGTGCCCGAAACGTCGAATCTCCTGTTCCCTGGATGCTGCCTGACCTGCTGTGCTGTTCCAGTAATAAAGTTTCAATTTAGATAAGTTCACACTGACTGCACATCTGTGATCACTCCAATAAAGTACACACAATAACAATAACCAATCTCCTGAACCAATCCTTCTCATATGATTTGCCATCATGGTGTATATGTGCTGTGCAGTGCAGCAGTTCCCCAGCAAGAAAATCGGTGTTAATAGGATTAACATGGTTACTTGCTTCTAGGGCGAGTGAATCGCTCACTGAACTTATCGCTCTCTGGCTTAATTGCCACTCATAGACATACATCAGGAGTCGTGGGTTGCATTTTACAGCCTGCACGAGTAAATCTTCCCTTTGAATCACCTGCAAGCCCGTCGGGGGTAGTGAGCAAATCCAACCCCAGTCTCCCTATGAGATCCTGACCTATCAGATTTAAAGGGCAGAATTCTGATAACAAGAATGAGTTGGAATATTTCCCCATTACTAGTTTCGCACAATAGGGGTGCAGAAAATCTCTCTCGTACCATTACGCGTGATGCATCCATTGTGTTCAGGAACCTTCCACTCTTCTTTATTTGTGTCGATTGTCTAAACTGGCTTAATTTAAGGACTAAAGATGTTGCCCCTGTATCTACCAAAAAGGTAACTGGTGTACCTTCCACATATAACATAGAGGTAGGCATCAACTTATACGCATCATTGTCGTACAACATATAGTCCGCACTTCGCAATCTTAGTACTCAATATAGGGGTGGGACTTGTTTCAGTGCCCGTAAGGTTAGTAGAAGAGATTAGCATAAGCGAGTCTTCTTTGCCAAGCATAAGGGAAAGAGGCTTTCCTGGACATTGTGGGCTGCCCACCTCCACCTCAGCCTTCTCCTGTCAGTCACTCTGTCGCTCAGCCTCCAGGGTCGATTGAGGCTATCTGTGCAGGCACTGTCTCGCCCAGTGGTCCATTGTACCTGCCAGATATACCTCTGCCAGCCCCTATTCCATGAGCCCTTCCTCTTCCACTTCCGCGACCTCAACCTCTGTTTCTCTCTCTTCCTCCCTCCAAAGACTGGGTGACCATTTGCATCATAGTAAGCTGAGCCTTATGTGCTTGCTGTTCCATCTTTAGTTTCTGTTTATCCTTCTCTTGGGCCAGCAATTTTTCAGCATGTATCGTATATTGTTCTATCAAATTCAGCTTTCCCCTGTCCCAGATAAAACAGGTGTCTTTTACTTTTTTCGCTATTTCATCCTTCATTCCATTGATGAAGCTGTTCCTCAGGTGTGCCTCATACGGCGTGATTTCTGCCGCCATTATGCCTTCAGGTGGTCTCAGTCCACTATGGGCGTTATGGACTTCAGTGAGGCACGTAAGGTACTGGGACACTGTCTCACCTTCTTGTTGTTTACACATTGCGATTTTGGTCATGTCCATTTCCACTGGGAATGCTTCCCTACAGATGGCTGCCAGCGCTGCAACAAAAGCATTAAAGTCTCCATTCTCTTCCGCTTGTGGGTCGGTTGATCTGGCATGGATGTTTATGACTGGCCATTTATGCTTGATTTTGGAGACATCGGCACCCAGTTTTTGTCCCAGGAGACATCTCATCTCATGTGACATGGGACGGAACTCGACACAGAACTTTGTCACGTCTTCAGTGAACTTATTACCTCCAACCTCGTGTGGGCCATAGGCACTTTCCAAATCTTTCATGGTCCATGGTCGGTGGACCAGCACTGGGCGCCCTTCTGGACCTGTAACCTCAACCATTGGTGCTTGCAGAACTACCTGGTTAGATGATCGCACGTCAGCACTCTCGCTGTCTGACTCATTGTCTGTTGTGGAGTATTCGTGGACAGGCCTTGGATGCCTTTCCATCTTGGAGTGGCCATCTTTTTTTTGGGCTTCTTGCTTTGATCTGTTGTGGGTACGAAGTGCTACCGGTGATTCGGCAGACCCTGAGGCGGCGGCCGCTGACTTGGAACCTTCACCAGGCGGATCTTGTAGGGGGGCTGTAGGTCTCAGAGGGAAGTCATCAAGGTCAGGATCTGGAACAGACCTAAGACACTGTCCAGCTTCATTAGGTTGTTTTCCGTGCGTGTCTGCATGTGCGCGAGTGTTTGTATGCATATTTGATCTATCTTTTACTTGAGATTTCCTTTCCTTGATATCAGCCTCAGCCTTCCAAATATCATAAGGACTCCAATTCACAGGTTCCATTTTTCCCTTCCAGTTTTCCTTCTCTCTCTCCTCCAACCGTGATCTCAATATTTCCAACTGCCTTTTACTAAAACTTCCTCCCTCCAGAAAACCACATTCCTTAATCCATAATTCTAACTGCTTTACTGACTCTGGGCCGTAATTGTTTAACATGTACTGTATTTTTGGTTTACCATTCCAAGTCCTCTGTGGACCCTCTTTTTGTTTGCTCTTGCTGGAGCCCATTTTCAGCATTACTGGAAAAGTGTTCCGCTCTCCCTCTCTCGCGCAGTACCATTATCTTTTCCCTTTGATTTGCTTTTACCTCCGGAGATTCCCTTTCGCATTGGGCGTGTCCGCCTCAATGCCTTGGTTTTTGTAAACCAAGAAATCACGTACCTGGTATGTCTTTGGCGAGTCCAACTCAGCCAATGGTGGCTCCAAGTTTAAAACCACCTGTCTCTTAAAACACACTAGAGACGGCAATCCCTTCCCTTGGGTTTTACTCAAATACCATGCGAGAGTTCACTGGACCCTTTTCCTGCTTTATTTATTCTCTTAGAATGAGTCTCTATATAGAATTACTTAAGCCACGACTCTTACCTCGACCCTATATGATCCGAACCCTGGCGCTGGCGCGATCCACAGATTCTCAGTCCTCTCACACAAAGAGGCCAATTCAGCGCTCAAGATGAAGTGAAAGACATTCAAGGCACTGGCGCCTATGCCTTCTGAGAATCCTCAGACTCTCACCCAGTCGCGGGATCCCAGATGAGCCCCCAAGTTTACTGTCATTGAAATTAAATCAGACTCGACTCAACTGCTAGCAAAAGCAAAGAAAAAAAGCTTTATTTTTTTTAACCTCTGCATACAGGGGGACCAATACACTTGGCAAATGCGCTTTGTGTAAGGGCCGTGAACAAAATTCACATATTCTTTTTATTATATTCTTATCACATGCTCAAGGACAAGGGCTGGAAAACATTTGAGCTCTTATTTTCTCATTCCCTTGCTGTGGACATAACTGTCTTTATGTTTTCCTTAACCTTTTGCTGAATTTGGCTGTTCGCAAGGCCAGGTTGAATGTTTGCAAAGTTCAGCAAAGACAAGCTGTCTCGACTGCAGAATTCAACAAAGTCTTTGCAAAGTTCAGCAAAAGTATTAAATTTAGCAAAGCATTCTCTTTCAGATTTCACAGTAAATGTTAATTGTTAATTTTCCATTACACAATCTAAGAGATTATGATATATTATCGCTCATTTGTGTAGCTCTTGTCATATTTGATTGTACTTCTTCTGTCAACTCCTTCTCTCTTATTTAGTTTGGTGAACCTACCTTCATTTGTTGCATTTTGTCCAGTCATAGCCATTTCAACCAAACACGTCACCTTTGCCTTGGTTTTGAAATATAACTATTCCAAAGCTCTCCAGCTTCCAGAAACATTAGCTCACCTAAAACTGTTGCCAGTATCCAATCCTGCACCAAATCCCTTTCACCCATTATGCTGTCCTCAAACAACCCCCTTGATACTTAATATTCTTGTTTTAAACACCTTCACAGGCTTTCTTAATCCCAATTCCATATATTCCTATAAACACCACCCTTACCAAAACACAATTTCTCTGATCTTATTGACAATAAGCTCTGGATTTCCTTTCTAAACCCTTCCAGCTTCCTTGAAAATGCTATCCAATATTTGGTAGCTACTCTTACAATCTTCTTTGTAAGCAGAACTGGAAAATGGAGAAGTAACTGGGTCACACAAGATTTAAGAGCAGGAATAGTTCATTCTTATCTGTCCAGGTTTCAATTCCACTTTTACGCTGGTTCCTCATATCCCTCAATTCCTATACTTCAAAAATCTCCGTAAATACTTTGTGTTCCAATCTTCAGAATTCTCTGGGGTCGGCAATTCCAGACATCCACTGCCCTCAGAAGAAATTTCTTTGCCTCTCATTTTAAATGAGTTCCCCTTATTCTGTAAGTATGCTCCACAATTCAAGTTTCCCCCAGTAACGGAAACATCTTTTCAACCTCTACACTAAATCCCTTCAAAATCTTGTGTTTCATGAATCATTAATTATGACAACGAAAATGGCAAGTATGAAATGAAACTCTAGTAAAGCACTTGATGGAAAGAAATCTATGTTTATAATGATCAATTAATTAAACTTCAAGGCTAGAAATGTGGTTTTGCTGCAAGTAACACTGCACAAGCCTGACTTTGCTAGCTGCCCAAAATGCCAAAGAAGAAAACCTGGCCCAGAGTCACTTAGTGCTTGAACTGCTCCAGCTGGCATGGGTTACGCTGGGAAACACAAACCAGGAATTCAATTAGCTTTGTACGTTGCAGTACTACAACCAACAGTTCATCTTACCAGTAGAATACCAGGGAAGCTTTGGAATCTAACATCAGAATTTGCAAATATGTATAGCAGCAACATGTAATTATACCATATTTTAATCATAAAACATCCAAGGCATTTAACAGGAACTTCTATGAAGCAAATTTTGATACATTTTACATTACACAATTGAGTAAATGACTGAATGCTTGTAGTTTTCAAGTAGCATCACAGCAGAACAAAATAAGAGATACGTTTAGGAACAGAATTCCAGAGCTTCAGGGAAAGAATGGTGTCGTGAATAAAATCAAGGTTATGCAGAAGGCCAGATTAGACGAGGGCTAAAGTTCCTGCTGTGGAGCTGCAGCTATTGAGTTGAGCACGTGGATAATGACGGGTATAGAACACTTTGGAAACAAGGATAGGAATTTTAAAATCGAGGATTAAATTGCTTCATCATGACCCAACTTAAGTCAGTGTGCACACAGGTGATAGACAAATAAGATTTTGCAAAGGTTAGTATTGCTACAATAGAGATTTGGACGACCTTAACTGTATGCAGAATGGAAGATATGGAGAGTGTTGTAATATCAAATCTGGAGTTAACAATAGCATGAATGAGGATTTTAGTAGCAGATGAGTGGTGGCAGGATAGAGCCAGGAAATGGATGATCTTATTGTTAGCACGGATACATGGTTAGGAGCTCATCTCAGTCAAATTAATAAAGGTCGGAAATAGCATAACTTAGTTTCAGATTTGCCAGAGAGAGGGACAGATTTCGTGGTTGAAGAGTTGAGTTTTGTAGTGGATACCAAAAACAGTTGCTTTAGTCTTCGCAATATTTTTTGGAGGAAATTTTTCCTCATCCAGTACAGGATGTCACACAAGCAGTCTTACAATTTAGGAACAACAAAAAAAACCCTACAGTACAAAGTGGTGGGGAAATATAGCAGGGTTTCATCAACATGCATGGTCAGGGGTCAGGAAAATGATTTAACTTGGTTTTCAGTAAGGAAGCCAGGTTTACCCTGGAATAGTGGGCAGTTTAATAGTGCCATAGTTGTCCCACAAACTATTATGAATGGTTAAACAAGTTTAGGGAGGATAGGAGGGTAGTTTTTTAAAAATGAGAAATGTGATGAGATAACGTTTGAAATCAGAGAGATTGACAAGTTGCTCAATGTAGAACGCAAGGGAGGAAAGCAGTAAAGACATCATGATAAGAATTTTTGTTTTATCTACTTGGACAGGCAGGATTTTGATGAAGAGGTGAGAAGGGCTGGAATAAATGGAAATGTTTAAAGGAGAAAATGTGAAAGCAGAAGTTCAGGCCAAGATGGAATGTGGTGATAAGAACCACACCACTATGGGGGTCTCGCCAGGGCATGCAGTGGAGGGTGAAAGGTATCATCACCTTTCAGGCAAGTTTCGGTCAAGGTCAAAATGTTGAGGCCATTATTCTAAATTTGGCTAAGAAGTGACAAAGTGCCTTATTCAGAAATGTACTGGTATTCAGGGGGGCAATGGGGCATTGTAGGTATCCAGTGGAAAACTCCACATTGTTATCAGTTCAGGCTGAAAGTTGAACGAGAAGATTGGCAAGATCACACCCTACTCAACACTACTGGACAGGCCAGATAATGGGTGTAGGGCAGTTGTGGGTCGTTGTTCCCTATAAGTCAGCACAAGTACTTCAAGCTCTTTAGAGAGTGCCAAGAAAGACACATAGATGATGCAGTTGTCTAAGAGAGGATGAAGTGTATTTGAAGGGTTGTATTTGGGTCTTGGGTGGATAGAAGGAATTGTACATCAATCACCATGTACTAATTATAAATGATTTTTTAAAATAAATCAAATCCTCAAATATTCAAAAAAATTAGAGATTTGAATGTATCTTTTGTATCCAAATTAACAAATTGAAATTACTTCAGTCAAATCTATATTTCTACTTTCAGTAAAATATAAACTATTTGTTTGTTTCAGTTTCAGATGCAGTTTTCTTTCTCTATAAATAAACCTGAAGTCAAGTTTGACTTTATCCAAATTAAATGTATTAATTTGACAACTGTACTCAACAGATTCAGTTGGTATAATGTAACAACTGGAATGTATAAGTCTTCACTGGAACCATAAGGTGGGAACTCACTCCTCTCAGGGGAATGTTCCCCTGACAGTACAGGGAATTATTCCTTTCCCATTCTTGGGTTCGGAAATGGTGCTTGTTTAGAAAACTTACATTTATCTGTGTTACTATAGTCCCATTATAGTGTCAAACTTCAACCTCTGACTACAATGCAAGAACATCTTTTATTTTGGTGATGCATCCATCACAGTTTGTAGCTAAAGGTTAAGAAAGTATTATCAGTCTTCTACTGAACACCATCAGCATTCCACTGAAACAATAAAATAGTGCCAGCAGATGACATATCTTTGTCATTTAGCAGGGTTATGAAACAAGTACAAAACTGAGGTGCTTCATAGAATGCTTCATCATTCTTTATTGGTCAATTTCAAATTTAATAGTTCTTGTCGACCTGTAGAGCTGAGCAATGAATGGAAATCTTTGGAGTCAATGCCAATGGAGAGATTCATAGAACTGCAGAACGTTTCAAGACAAGTGCTTTTTCAAGTGCTGTTTCAACTGTGGAATGGTGGATTGTTGCTGCTGGCAGACATGGCACATGAGTGGGAGTTTTAATAATTCAGCTATTCCGTCCTTGACTGTCACTTTTCCATTCTGTTCCACCGTCTTCATTACATCTAGTTGAATTTATAAAACAAAAAGCATTAACATTGCATTATCATTATCATTACTGGCTTCTTGTTTGTCCATATTTTTGATTTTTAAAGAAGTACCAAGATGGCAACAATTATTTAGTTGGATCGAGTAAAAACCCTCACTCAGTAAACAGTAAAGCCTAAACAAAGGAGGAAAGTCCTCTCCTCTTGCTTAGAGAGCGCATTGGTAAAATAAGCCATAACTACTTTCCATATCATTAGTCAGAGGAAAACTCTCCACTGTCTGGAGTCATAACAAATATAAATGATAATCAGGAATTAACTGAAATAATTCCCTCAGGGTAGGGACCCAAGCTCAATTATCACATGGAATAGAATTAGCGAATGGTTATAAGTGCAGGAAGAGATCATTCAGCCCACCATGTCTATGGTCGCCCTCCAACTGAGCAATTCACCTTTGTTGTTTTCTGGGGCATAAATGTAGATATTAGCTAATGATTGCACAATGTTCAATACAGTTATAGGAAGGATATTATTAAGCTGGACAGGGTTCAGAAGAGATTTTCCAGGATGTTATTGGGTGAGGAAAGTTTGAGTTATGAAAAAAAGGCTGGTTGGGCTGTGACTTTTTTCACTGGAGCATAGGAGTTTGAGAGGTGACCTGCTAGAAGTTTATAAAATAATGGTGAAGTTTAGACAGAGTTAATGGTAGATGTCTTTTCCCTAGGATGGGGGATTTCAAGACTAGGAGGCACATTTTTAAGGTGAGAGGAAAGAGATTTAAAAAAGAAATGAGGGACAAATTTTTTACACAGACGATGGTTCACCTGCGGATTGAACTTTCTGAGAAAGTGGTGGATGCAGGTATAATTACAATGATTAAAAGATATTTGGACAGGTACATGAATTAGGAAAGGTTTGAGGGTATATGGGCCAGGAGCAGGCAGGTGGAATTATATTAATGGACGTTGTTTCAAAGGGTCTGTTTTTCTGTGCTGTATTACTCTAGTTGCGATTCCTCAGACAATGAAGGAATCTCAAACCATGTACAGCATGATTTGGACAACATTCATGTTCAAGCTGAGGAGTAGAAAGTAACATCAATGATACAGAAGTGCCAGAAAATGATTATCTCAAGCAAAAGAGAATACAGCATCTCCCCATGGCAATCAACTGTATTACCATTGCGGAGTCCTCCATTATCAACATTCTAGGGTTTCGAGACAATGAACTGGACCAGCCATATAAATACTGTAGCTACAGGAATAGATCAGATGCTGGAAATTCTGAAGCATGTTGAAGCTGGAAGATGAGTTTTGTAACTCACTTCCATCTCCAAAGCTGGAATCAGGATTGTGATGGAAAACCTCTCCTCTTGCTAACGATACCACAACTGCAAGAAGATGACCAGTTTTTGACTTGATTTATTACTGTCACATGTACCTAGGTACAGTGCAAAGTTTTGCTTTGCGTGCTGTACCGGCAGACCATACCATACAAAGTACACAAGGGTAATAGAACAGAGCAAGGAATACAATGGTACGGCTGCAGAAAGGTTGGGATAGAAAAGAGGAGCCAGAGAGATGACTTCATAGAGGGCTTTGAAATTATAAAAAAAAAATTGATAAGGTGGGCATCAAGATGTTTGAACTTGCAGGGAAGACGAAAATTGGAGGCCATAAGTACAGTGTAGTTTCTAATAAACCTAACAGAGAATTCAGTGTACCTCCTGTACCCAAAGAGTGGTGAGAATGTGGAATGCACTATCACATGAAATAGTTGATTTGAAAAGTGCAAATGAGTTTAAGGATAAACTAGATAAACATTAGCGAGAATGGAAGAAGGGGATATGCTGATAGGGTGAAATGAAGTGGGAGAAGTTTTATCTGGAGCACAAATATCAGCTTTGACCAGTTGAACCAAAGGCCAGTTTGTGTTATACATTTTATGTAATTCTAAAATATTTGTAAAATCATTTACAACCCATTAATTTAAATTTAAAAATTCTAAAATTTGAAAACCTTAATGTTAGTCTTACTCTACCACGCTGGATCAGTCATTTCCTTCACAACAGGTCCCAAAGGGTGTTAGTTTATGGGATTTACTCCCAGACTGATGTTAATGAATGTTGGAGCCCCTCAGAGTGGTATACTGTCACATTTATCTTTCATCTATGCAAATGATTGTTGGTCAAAGTATAGTGAGATAATGATTGAATACGAAAATAATTTCTTGTGGATCTCAACAGGAATACCAAACAAAGATGTGGGAACTCAGTGGAGAACTTCATAACATGATGTGAACAAAAATAAGATGAAAGAATGGTTATAGATTTTAGGGAAAATCCATGTATGATATTGTTCCTGTGAAAATTCACAGCGCACATCTGAACAGTCACCAACTACATGTAACCAGAAGTCAAAGTTTCACTGGAGGGAACAGTGTGCAGATATGGGGCCAGTGGACATATGGTTATACTGTCTCAGAAAACTAAAATATTTCTGAAATGATCCTATAATCATGAAATTCTTTTAAACAGGTGTATAGAAAGTGCTATCCTTTTTTGAATGTCTCATCTGGAACTGTTAGGAAAGCAGACTCTCTAAGTGTACAGCTTAACACGATCTACTCTCAAAGAATTTTGATTAATGTAAAGAATATAATGGATAATGAGAATTGCCCTTTCCTTGGTAATATTATGGGATGCATTCAAGGAAAAGGCTCCAATTTCTTAGATTCCATAGCAAAACGTTGATTCTTGAACTTATTTGTGTCTTTTTTCATATGAATTTTTAACAGGAGTCTGACATGTGGACAAATAGCAAAGCTTGATAGTGGGAAGATAGGGACTAAAATACTGTCAAAATTATATTCAACAGCAAAGATGACTAAACAACAGCACAGCAATTAAATAGCTGTGGCAAAAACAACATTCAACAATTTTCCAATTACATCTAATTTACAACACAAGCTATATATTTCCGAACATCATTTCAGAATCACAAAAATGTCAGTTTTCAAATATCTATATTTGTTGATTATATTAAAATAATATCAGCAGGTTTCCTTTGCTGTACATTCAGTAAATCCTCTGCATCTGTGAAATCAAGAATTTGCCTGTGCCAAAATATAAGTAACAACAAAAATCAACATTTATGGGCAAAAGTCACATATCTGCAATTTTTAACCTATTTTTAATGAATGCAGCACTCATGAATTTCATCATTCTTAGGGTTTCTCAGGATCAGAATGATTATTTAGGGTAGTAAGGTTTCATGTGGGCAGCTGACACCAACGAGCAGAATAAACAAGGGTCCCATGAAAAAGTAACAATAGAGACCATTTCACGACAACTGCGTATTGCAAAGCACTTTATAACAATTAGTTAAAAATCACACAATAGGTTAGTGTCCAGGTTTATTTGGAAGTACTAGCTTTCTGAGCGCTGCTCCTTCATCAAGTGGCTGTGGAGTATAAGATTGTGGAACGGAATTTATAGCAAAAGTTTACAGTGTGATGTAACTGAAATTATATATTGAAAAAGACCTGGATTGTTTGTTAAGTCTCTCATCTTTTAGAATGAACATGTTGGTTTCAGTTCATATGTAAATGACTGGCACCTCCAAGTTATAGCAATTAAATATTTTAAGCCTATTGCTATTTTACTATAGTAAAATAGGGCACCAATTGGTGCAGATCAAATTTCTACAAATAAAAATATTAAAATGAGTAGGTAATCTGATTTTAGTTTAGGTTTTGATCAAGGTATAAATATTGGCCAGAATAACCAGAACAACTGTCTTGCACTTTTTCAAAATAGTGCAGGGATTTTTTTATACACCAGTGCTTCTCAAACTTTCATACCATTGTGATCCCATTTAGCTGCCTGATAATAGCGGTGACCCCTCATTTGTGGGATTTGGATTAAGTGCAGGAGCAGTGTTGTGACCCTGAGTGAGAAAACATTGTATTATATTCACCCGAGGGAGCAGACATGACTTAAAAAACGTTGGCTGTAAGAATGCATTACTCCCTCAGTACTGCACTGTGGTTATCAGTCTTGATTTTTGCATTCTCATTCTGAAGACTTGAGCCCTAAACCTTCTGACTGAGGGTAAGAGTGCTACCAATTGGGTCACATCTGATGTACTGGGAGTCCACTCAATGCAGAAATGTTTGAAGACCAAGTGGATGTCCAGCTTACCTTCTGATTCCAGAAAATAGTCTGTATTAAATGAATTCCAATGTTTTTTGGTTTTCAAGCAAGGTGAATCAAAGTCTTGGCTGATCACATGAAGGTGAATTTGGCTGAAGGTGAAACAGCATGGAAGAAAAAGTAATTAATTGTTTGATATCCTTCTTCTTTCAAAGACAACCGATAACTATAATACCTTACAATAGATGGCCTGTCTAAATGGAATTCAGTTCAATGAAGAGTATAAAATTCTTAAGGTTATTCAGAGTTTGTTTCCCTGACTGAACTTGAGTTCACAGTCTCAGATAAGAGATGAGCCACTTCAGGACTGAGACAAGCAGAATTTTTTTTTACTCAGATGATCATGAATCTTTGGAATTCCCTACTGAAGCTGGTGGATGTTCAGTTGTTGAGTATATTCAAGACCAAGATCAGTGTCAAACATCATGGGAATTGGGTTTAAAGGTGGAACTGGGGTAGAACATCAGCCATGGTCTTAATGAATGGCACAGCAGATTGAGGAGATCTTTAAACAACATCAGCTCCTATTTCTTCTGTTAACAGGAGCGATAAAAACTGCAAACTAAGATCACAATAAACCCTAAGAAGTGCCATTTAGCAATCCAACTATATTTCATAAAGACCACAAACATGCTTCTTTTTTTACACAAATAGTTTATAAGTTTATGCACAGCTGTGCTAACTCTGATTTGTACTTAAATACCCATAAACATAATTTTGATATCCTACTATACAATTGACATTGATCACATGAATCAGACGATTACTGATTTCAATCTTTACAAGGATTTCAGCATTTACTGCGGCTGTGTAGTACAGGAAGTGTTTTTATTTCCCTTCGAGATTAAAATAGAGACCCTACTTGTTGATATAGTTCAGGGAAATGTTAAAAGTTTCAGATGTATGATATGTAGAACCAAGGGTTTCCCAGTACTTTTGATCAATATTGTTCCTTCAATTAAAGCAAATGGAATAGTCATGTGGGTGGTTACTATTTGGAGGTCCTTATTGTGAGAAAGAAATTGGCAAACAACAAGCATTCCACTCAAATTCCACTTATTATAAATAAAGCAAAGTTTCTTGGAGGTGCAGTAAGACAACCAGTAAATGGGAGTCTACATTAATGCAATCTACAGGCCAATTTAAAACTATTCAGAGTCATAGAGATGTACAGCATGGAAACAGATCCTTTGGTTCAACTCGTCCATGCCAACTAAATATCCTAAATAAATTGAATCCCATTTGCCAGCATTTGGCCCATATCCCTCTAAATCCTTCCTATTCATATACCCATCCAGATGCCTTTTAAATGGTGGTAATTGTACCAGCCTTCACCACTTCCTCCGGCAGCTCATTACATACATGCACCATCATCTACAAGAAAAAGTTGCCCCCAGGAGCAACTTTTAAATTTTTCCTCTCTCACCTTAAAACTATGTCCTCTAGTTTTGGACTCCCTTATCCGGAGGTGACCTTGGCTATTCACCCTATCCTTGTCTCTCATGATTTTATAAACTCCTGTAAGGTCATCCCTCAGCCTCCAATGATCCAGGGGAAATAACCCCAGTCCATTCAGTATCCCCCTATAACTCAAACTCCAACCTGGCAACATCCTCGTAGATCTTTCCTGCAACTTTTCAAGTTTCACAACATCCTTCCTATAGCAGGGAGACCAGAATTGCACACAGTATTCCAACAGTGGTCTAACCAATGTCCTACTTTAATATAATTGCACATAGGACAGGAATACTTTTCAAGACGCTCCAAGTATTCACTTTTATGATTGGTCTTTGTAAGACCTTGAAGCATGATCAGATTTTAGATACTCCCAGCAAAGGACTGGACAGCGATATCAATGTGAAAACAAATTTCTCTCACCTCATGCTGGGAATAGCATGGTAACCGAGCCGAAATTTCAGTGTGTCAGTATCCAGACATTCTTGCACCAGCTTTTGGCCAACTTGGTGCATGTGTTGAAGTAGAGTTAAGTGATCCCTCCTCACAACCTTCAGATTAGAGAGAGATTCCCATGGCAAAACCAGCCAGTGAAATCGGGCCTTTGGATATTTGTCCTTAATTACAACAACTTTATCATCTTTATACACCTGTTGGAGGGAGAAAAGTAGTAATGGCACTGATCAGTAAAAGCACATAACACCATTATATTAATATAAAACGTAATGTTATCTTCCCATCATAAACGCTCCTCCTCCCCCCCCCAGCCCCATCATAACTTTTTTGGGAACATTTCATAGGTACCAATAATTAGCAACCCAACAGCAGATATGTAGAGGTAACAGATTCAGCAGGAAGGAACAGAGTGGAAATGGTCTAAGTAAAATCTAGGGTAATTAGCTCACAAATTTGAGGGGGAAAGAGGGAAAAATGAGCAATATTCCAGGTTTTGTTTGCCTCACAGAGCTGCAGTTTTCAATGTTGGTAATCTTTCAATTGCTGAGTGTATGATACAAACACAGAATTTTACAGTTCAGACTCAGACCATTTAGCCCATCAACAAGCCTTCTCCCACTTCTCATACAGTCACACAGCACGGAAACAGACCCTTTGGTCCAACCAGTCCATGCCAAACAGAATCCCAAACAGAGCTAGTCTCCCCTGCCTGCTCTTGGCCTATATCCTGCCAAACCTTTCCTATGAACGTATTTATCTAAGCGTTTTTTAAATGTTGTAACTGTCCCCGCATCCACCACATCCTCAGGAAGTTGATTCCACATGCGAACCACCCTCTATAAAAAATATTTGCCGTTTATGTCTTTTTTAAATCTCTCTCCTCGCATCTTAAAAACATGGCCCCTATCATAGGGAAAAGACATCTGCCATTAACCCTATGCATACCTTTCATGATTTTATAAACCTCTGTAAGGTCACGTCTCAATCTCCTATGCTCCAATGAAAAACGTCCCAGCCTTTCCAGCCTAACTCAAACCTTCCAAAGCCAGCAACATCCTTCCTATAACTGGTCTCATCCTATCCATACATTTTACTATTCCTTTCACCCTCATGGGTATGTCTAGCTTGGGTTTATCTAGCTTCCTCTTAACTGCATCTCTGCTTATCAACTCAGTTACATTATAGTTAATAGGTTCCATAACTTCATCACACTTCTGGGTTAAAAAGCTTCTCCTTCATCCCCTTCCCAATAATTAGTGACTACCCTAGATTTGTGACCCTAGTTTTAGTCTCCCAAACAAAAAACAATGTATGTGTCCACCCTATCAAACACAATTCATAATCTTAAAGACCTCTAGTTGATCACCTCACAACCTTCTCTTTTTTAGTGAGATTTCAGTTGTGAATGGGCTGAAAACGACAGTCAGTAAATATGGGTACCATAAACTGTAGAACCTGTACCAATTATTGCCAACTCCAGTTGGCACATTTACTACATGCTGCATCTTGAAGTGCTACAATAATCTGATAAGGCATGGATAGGGTGAATAGCTAGGGTCTCTTTCCTAGGGTGTGGGAGTCCAAAAGTAGAGGGCATAGGTTCAAGGTGAGAGGGGAAAGATTTAAAAAAAGATCTGAGGAGTAACTTTTTCACACAGAGGATGGAACTTGCATTGAATGATCTGCCACAGCAAGTGGAGGAGGCAAGTACAATTAGAACATTTAAAAGGCATCTGGATGAATAGTATGAATAGGAAGAGTTTCGAGGGATATGGGCCAAATGCTGGCAAATGGGACTAAGTCACATTGGGGCATCTAGGTGGTGCGGATACGTTGGACTGAAGAGTCTGTTTCCATGCTATATACAGTAGAACTTCAATTATCCAAACAAGACGGGCGGCGAGTATTTTGTTCAGATAATTGATCTGATCGTAAACAAGCTGTAATTTATGAATTCCGTTTATCTGAACATTTCTCGGTTATCCGGCAATGCATGCCAGAATGCCATTTAACTGATAACTGAATGCAGAGTTGCCTAATGTCACTTTTAATGGGACCTGGAGATCCTGTTCGGATAATCTGGAATTTGGATAATCAAGGTTGTAGTGTAACTCTATAATTAAAAATGTGAGATGAGTGTGAACAGCCTCACGGAACATTTACACCAAAGAGCCAGTTTGTGATATGATGTAGCTCCATGATCATCCATTTTCACTCCTTTCTGACATATATTTATTGGGTGACAGTGAGTGTCTGTCTCACTCAATGTAAAAGTTGAAATTTTATTTATACAAATGTATTACAAATAACTGTAGAAAAAAATATTTAGTACCTGCATTTTGGGGTCCTGCATGGAGACCTTTAGTCCCTGACTCCACATTCCTTTAAAATCCTAAAAGGGCAAAGCAAAAACATACTTATGCAACATATTGATGTTTAGATAATAAATATCTCAACCTCTAGATCGTTATAATGACAAACATGTTTTATTTTGTTAATGCTCTATGGATTTTCTTGTTACTGGCAAGGTCAGCATTTGCTATCCACCCCTAATATCCTTGGAGAAAGTGCTGGTGAACCATCTTCTTGACTGTAACTGAATGAATTTTAAGTGACCCCCTGTAAAGCTATGGATTAGGATTCACACATAGCTCAGATAGGCAAGGCCTTCCTGAAAGATACTACTGAGACTGACAAGTATTTATGACAATCTGGTAGTTTAAGATCACCATTATTTTATTCCATATTATTTAATTAATTGAAATGAAATATTCCTGAAAAGACAGGCATGGTGCTGAACCTTTTCAACTTCCACTCATCAGGACAAACATAAAAATGCTAAATTTTAGATCATCGTGACAGGTTCTATTACAGGAGAAAAGGGTGCACATTGGTTGGCAAGTCAACTGATCAGCCAAACATTGTCACAGAGAAAGTAATGAGGAACTATAGACTGCCTAAGCTCTTGGGTAATTCAAAAAAGGTACAAGACTTGAACACATTCCTGGTGTTTGCAGAGCTGCCTCATACAAATGCATGTCACTTTGAGTAAGCATAAATTAGCCATAATAAAGGAAAATACCAGCTGATGAGGTCCGATTTGAAGTTGTGTCTAGATCAATGTCCAGGAAACCAGATTACTAGTAACATAACATTCATCATGGTGTATCTCTAATCATATATATTTGTGCGCAGACCAAACACTGTAACTTTACCACTATGTTGTCTTTCCCCTTATGTTACTGGAGTGATACTGGAGAGACCCAAACTAAAATTTTGGCAGCATGGGTTCATATCCCATCACAGTAGCTGGTGGAAGTTAAATCAAAATGCAAAAAAATTTTAAGTGGAAAACTAGCTGGTAAAAGTGAATAGTGATCACAACAATCATGACTAATTATCATTTAAAATCCATTTGGTTCACTGACAATCTGGAGGAAATCTGCCATCTACAGAAACAAAGTGAACTCCTAACCATTTTATAAAATGATCTAGCAAGGCACTCTGTTCAGGGGGAATGAGGGATGGACTTGCTACTGACACTCATATCTTGTGAGAGAATGGATTTTAATAAAAAAAAGCTTTTAAAAGTGTACACATTATGTAAAAAAGATGGGATAATAGCTCAGTGCCAATACACACGAGTTACTAGAGACTTGCCATGGATGGAAGTGGACACATAGAAGACCCCATTCTTTCCAGTCAAGTAAAGGTACTTTTCACCAGATTTCAAACGTATTAAAAATACAATACAGACATCAGCAAATAAACTGAAGAATACTGCATTCTGCCTTTTCAGAACTAAAGTTTTTATCGAGCTAAGATTTTGATCATCATTGTTAAATCATAAACCACTTGATGCTGGATACAGGCTTTCCCCTGGCTACGAACACCCAACTTACGAACGTCTGTACTTACAAACCGATCTCAGTGAACCGTACACAACTATTCCGACTTACATAAAGATTCGACTTATAAACAGACTTAAAAACAGAACTCGTTCGTAACCCAGGGACTTGCTGTATTCATTGAGTAGTAGCTAATTTTTAAGACAAGGACCAAACCCTGCCGACCATTCACTCCATCTGTTTCGTTAATGTTTGGGCTTTAACAGAAATGATGGTCAAGGATCATTTAAGAGAAGAGACCAGGCAGTGTGCTATAAATAGAGGTGTTACATAAAGTGGGCAGAATATTTAATGAATTACTTTGCTTCCTGAGGCATCAGGGGAGTTTACCAGAGTCACCGAGTTGCTGCTATTTTCTGCCAAATGTCCATCTTTTGTCTTCGCTTTCTTCTCTTCAGACTTAGAGTTAAATGTGTGGTACTGACTTGGATTGGAGTCCTCAGTCTTAAGATGTTTACTTGACATATTGGAGCTACTGTTTGGACAAATCTCTTCATGTGTTCTCTTTGGTGACAACGTGTCCTCGTCTGAGGTCCCTTCTTCAAACCTTATGGTGTACGGGTAGAGCCGATTGACAACGTAAAGATCCTGTCCTGGCTTTAACTTCACCTCTTGATCTCTTCTCAAGTCTTCAGAATTGACATTGCTTGGATTTATGCCCAACTTTAGGGTTGCATGATTGGGGGAGGGAAACAAAACAAAGTTATTTTCCTGAACCTGCTGAGTACTTTCAACATTTTCTGTTTAGATTTCATACCAATGACTTTCACAGAATCTTGTCTCAAATTATTTGTCCAACTCTTTTGGTAGGAGTATATTGATTCTAAGCTTCAGAAATGGCTCAGGAAAGATTTTTAAATGTAAGCATATAACAGACACAACAGAACAGAGCCAAAATACTTCAGTAAATATTAAAAGATCTAGTCTTACATATAAATCCACCATTTAATCCATTCAGGGAATTATTTTAATCAATCAACCAAGAGGAAATTAATCAGTATTCAGAATAGTGTAATTATTCCTCATGGAACATGCATCCTAAACAACAAGCAAGCTTAGCAACAACCACACTCTTTAATTAGTTCAAGGTTTGTTTAAACCTTTAATTAGTGTTTTACACTAAAGACTGATTTACGCACTGTAATGTACTGCAATATCATACTTCTGGAGATAGATAGGTTCTTGCTTGTCAGGGGGATCAAGACTTACAGGGAGAAAGTGGGAAATGGGGTTGAGAAACTTTTTTTTTAGATTAGATTACATTACAGTGTGGAAACAGGCCCTTCGGCCCAACAAGTCCACACCGACCCGCCGAAGCGAACCCACCCATACCCCTACCCCTACATTTACCCCTTACCTAACACTACGGGCAATTTAGCATGGCCAATTCACCTGGCCCTGCACATCTTTGGACTGTGGGAGGAAACCGGAGCACCCGGAGGAAACCCACGCAGACACGGGGAGAACGTGCAAACTCCACACAGTCAGTCGCCTGAGACGGGAATTGAACCCGGGTCTCTGGCGCTGCGAGGCAACAGTGCTAACCACTGTGCCACTGTGCCGCCCACATGCCACCGTGCCGCCCACTTATCGGCCATGATTGAATGGTGGAGTATACTCTATAGGCTGAGTGACCTAATTTCTGCTCCTATGTCTTATGGTATAATAGAAGCTCACGGCCCACGGAACTCATTGTTTCAGTGTTATTTCTTTCAAATAGTCATCTCAATAACCCTAGCTTTCTCTCTTTCAAGTATTTATCCAATTCCCTTTTGAAAGTTACTTTTGAATCTGTTACCACCACTCATTCATGCAGAATTTCAAGTCATTAACCATTGCTTTAGAAATAAATCAATCACCCCATCCCAGATTATTTTGTCAACTCTGTGGTAATTATTTAGCTTTGTATCCTCTTATTACCAATAGTCCTGACAATGGAAGCAGTTCCTCCTGATCAAATCCACTTATACATTTGAGCAGATCTGTTCAATACATAGCGATAGTAAAAAAAGCAAAGCATACCTGTTTTACAAGAACATATCCCTTATTGTAATCTGCTTTCAGCTGTACTGGAAAACAACAATACAAAAACGGTAATATTAATTTTCCACATCCTCCCAAATTCCATTTTAATTTTTTAATATATCCCTTCCTCTCAATATAACCCAGGACAAGAATACCATTAATAGAATGAATAAGAAAGGTGAGTCCATTCAGCCTATCAATACATGCCAACTCTTTGTAATTAGTAAGACTCAATGGATTATACTTTTCATCGCTCCTTGAAAGTGGAGTCACAGGTAGATAGGATAGTGAAGAAGGCGTTTGGTATGCTTTCCTTCATTGGTCAGAGTATTGAGTACAGAAGTTGGGAGGTCATGTTGCAGCTGTACAGGACATTGGTTAGGACATTGTTGGAATGTTAGAGTCATAGTTACGTGCAATTCTGGTCTCCTTCCTATCGGAAGGATATTGTGAAACTTGAAAGGGTTCAGAAAAGGTTTACAAGGATGTTGCCATGGTTGGAGGATTTGAGCTATAGGGACAGGCTCAACAGGCTGGGGCTGTTTTCTCTGGAGCGTCCGAGGCTGAGGGGTGACCTCATAGAGGTTTATAAAATCATGAGGGGCAGGGACAGGATAAATTGAGAAAGTATTTTCCCTGGGGTGGGGGAGTCCAGAACTACAGGGCATAGATTTAGGGTGAGAGGGGAAAGATATAAAAGAGATCTAAAGGGCACCTTTTTCACAGAGGGTGGTACGGGTATGGAATGAGCTGCCAGAGGAAGTGGTGGAGGCTGGTACAACTGCAACATTTAAAAGGCATTCAGATGGGTATATGAATAGGAAGGGTTTGGAGGGATATGGGCCGGGTGCTGGCAGGTGGGACTGGATTAGATTGGGATATCTGGTCGGCGTGGACGGGTTGGACCGAAGGGTCTGTTTCTGTGCTGTACATCTCTATGACTCTTGAAATTTTTCCATCAGCCTAAAGATCACAACTATCTGATGTGGCCTCAACTCCACTTTCCGGCCTGACCCACATCCTCCTCATTCCTTGACTGCTTTGTCAATCAAAAATCTATAATTCAGCCTGAAATATATTCAATGACACAGCCACCACACCTCACCAGAGGAAGGAAACTCCATGTCAACTCCATCTTAAACTGAACCTTTATTTTGAAGCTATCTGGCTCTGGATTGCCTCATTAGAGAAAGTATCCTCTCAGCATCTACCCCATCAAGTCCCCTTAAGAGCTGATGTTTCAATAAGATCAACTCACTCACCCGAATGCCAAGTATACTGTATATCCCATTTGCTCAACCCTTTTGATCCTCATCTTGAGCAAAAATATATATTCTCAAATTGGATCCAATGTAGTATACACTGTTATAGCCAGTCAGCTGACTTTCATATCAAGATTGATTATTCCATAGATTATACACAACACAAAATATTTAATATGGAATATTCTGCTTAATGTTTTAGGATCAATTCACGAGGACAAATTAGACCCTGCTCCAGTCCACAGATCCCCTATAATCAACCCAAGGACATTCTCTCCACACCCAGGAACCATTTTCTCCCTCAATTTTGCCATTTCAGCTTGTAAATATCTCTAACCTAGTGTGATCTCAAAGTAATTGTTGTTATGAAACTGTAGGTTATTTCATACAAAAGTACCACTCACCTTGATGCCGTGAACACTTTTTATCTGTTATTTTGGTTTCAGGGCTTCTTCCAATCATAACACAGACCGCATGCGCAAGTCGTATTGGTTGGTGCCTCCCATCTTTACTCACCAACCAACAAACTCGCATTATGCTGCAGGACAGAAAATTAATTACACTCAGAGAGCTATCCCTCTTCATCCTTCAACTATCCAAGATTTCTGTATGCCAGATTAGATCTCCTGTTCATTACAGCCTTCTAATGCTCTATCAATGCAATCTGCATTCAGATCCAAAGACCAAATTTGTGAATTCTCCCCATAAACCTCTCCACTTCTCTCTCCTTCTTTAAGATGTTCTCTAAGGTATGTCTCTTCAACAGAGTTGTTGGTCATTTGTCCTATTACACCCTTACAAGGATCAGTGTTAAGTCTTGTTTCATAATCACTACAATGTTAAAAACTCGATAAAAACGTAAGTTGCTGTTATAATGTCATAGAGTCATAGAGATGTACAGCATGGAAACAGACCCTTCGGTCCAACCCATCCATGTCGACCAGATATCCCAACCCAATCTAGTCCCACCTGCCAGCACCCGGCCCATATCCCTCCAAATCCTTCCCATTCATATACCCATCCAAATGCCTCTGAAATGTTGCAATTGTACCAGCCTCCACCACTTCCTCTGGCAGCTCATTCCACACAAGTACCACCCTCTATGTGAAAAAGCTGCTCCTTGGGTCTCTTTTATATCTTTCCCCTCTCACCCTAAACCCCTCTTTAGTTCTGGACTCCCCGACCCCAGGGAAAAGACTTTGCCTATTTACCCTATCCATGTCCCTCATAATTTTGTAAACCTATATAAGGTCACCCCTCAGCCCCTCAGCCCCCGATGCTCCAGGGTAAACAGCCCCAGCTGTTCAGCCTCTCCCTGTAGCTCAAATCCTCCAACCCTGGCAACATCCTTGTAAATCTTTTCTGAACCCTTTCAAGTTTCACAACATCTTTCCGATAGGAAGGAGACCAGAATTGCACGCAATATTCCAACAGTGGCCTAACCAATGTCCTGTACAGCCGCAACATGACCTCCCAACTCCTGTACTCAATACTCTGACCAATAAAGGAAAGCATACCAAACGCCTTCTTCACTATCCTACCTACCTGTGACTCTACTTTCAAGGAGCTATGAACCTGCACTCCAAGGTCTCTTTGTTCAGCAACACTCCCTAGGACCTTACCATTAAGTGTATAAGTCCTGCTAAGATTTGCTTTCCCAAAATGCTGCACCTCGCATTTATATGAATTAAACCCCATCTGCCACTTCTGAGCGCATTGGCCCATCTAGTGTTCGATTATTAAAATCTAAAGCAATTTAAAACTTAAGGTTTCATTTATTCTATGCAAATCCACAACACCAACATCTAACAAACATAACAGTTTTCTTTAAAAAAAATCTGGCTACAATTTAACCAACCAGGGCTTCTAAGCTCAAGGCCTAATCTTAATGAAGTGCTAACATAAGGTAAAGCAGTAACGTTGGCAGGATACAAATGTTATTTGTAATTTTCTGATCAGTGAAATCGAAAGACATAAAAATTTGCATTTTATAGCACCTTTCATAATACAAAAGCAACTTACACCTATTAAACTACTTTAGGATGTGTAGCCACAATTCTAATATAGGAAACAGAACAGCTGATATGTTCATATCAAGGTCCCATTTACAGTACTCCAATGTCACAGTGAACAAATTACCCTATTGAGAGGGAGAATGAGGTCTCAAATTAAACCTCATCAGAAAGACAACATCTCTGATAGCATGATATTTCCGCAGTACTGACGTTAGGCAGTGTTCTCTCAAGTCTTCTAGAGTGAAGACTCAAACAACCCTCTTAGAGGACAAAAGAAATCGGCTTTGAGCAATGGGTAACTCTTGCAAAGCCAGTGATGCGGCTTAAATCACAATATGTAGAAGAGCTTACTAGAATGATCACAGAAGGCTCTCTGAAAGCACTAGTCCTACTCTGCTACTGTTGAAACTTTATTGCTGGAACAGCACAGCAGGTCAGGCAGCATCTAGGGAACAGGAGATTCGACGTTTCGGGGACAGGCCCTTCTTCATCTCTGAAGAAGGGCCTGTGCCCGAAACGTCGAATCTCCTGTTCCCTGGATGCTGCCTGACCTGCTGTGCTGTTCCAGCAATAAAGTTTCAACTTTGATCTCCAGCATCTGCAGACCTCACTTTCTCCTACTCTGCTACTGTACTTGTTTCTTTTTCATGAGTTTACACAATTTCCTCCGGAGGGTTATTACTATATCCGAGCTAGTTATTGAACCTAGTCCTACCTGCCTGCAGCAGGACTGACAAGACTCTGGAATCAGTGGGCCCAAAGGCTCAGCTCAGGAAACCTGTTCAAAATAAATCCGCAGCCAGCTAACTCCCACACCACAGTCTGGGAGACACTTTAAAAACAAACCTGTCACTTAGGTTTCCTGCATTGTTCCACTATTTAATTTTGCTGATAAAAAAAGCTATTGGAACTTTTCTCCCACAACAATCAGCCGCTGCAGGACACTGCCATTGTCCTGCTTCCCGAAATGCACTGCGTTGGGTTCCCACCGCCTCACTCCCCGACATGCACTGCGTTAGAGTTCCACGGCCTCACTCCCCGACATGCACTGCGTTAGAGTTCCACGGCCTCACTCCCCGACAAGCACTGCGTTAGATTTCCTCGGCCTCACCCCCGACATGCACCCCGTTCGGTCCCCACTGCCTCACTCCCCGACATGCAATGCGATTCCGGCGTTAGATACGCATGTGCGACGTGAGCTGACGATGTGGATGTCATCTTTGCAGTTAAAAATCACACAACATCAGGTTATAGTCCAACAGGTTTATTTGGAAGCACTAGCTTTCAAAACATTGCTCCTTCATCAGGTAACTAGTGGAACAAGATCATAGTACACAGAACCTATAGTAAAAGATCAAAGTGTCATACACCTGATGTATGTATTGAACAAACCTAGATTGCTGTTAAGTCTTAACCATTTAGAATGAGTTGCAGGTTTCAATTCATTAATTTGTAAATCCAAGAACTTCTTTCAAGTTACATTCCTGAGATAACTTAAGTGACATCCCATCTCAGACAATGCATTCAAGGTGTGAGTCTGTCTGCATCCCAACCTTGAGGCAGACCAGTTCTATTTCCAAAAGTAGGAATTTATAAAATGTCACATGGACTGACTGCAGATTGTGCTTTTGGAATAAAATAAAATGTGTCTGCAAATACAAATAAACTAGCCATTTGGATACAGAACTGGCTCGAAGGTAGAAGATGGTGGTGGAGGGCTGCTTTTCAGACTGGAGACCTGTGACCAGTGGTGTGTCACAAGGGTCACTGCTGTGTTCACTGCTTTTTGTCATTTATATAAATGATTTGAATGTGAACAAAGGAAATATGAGGTAAAAACAATGACTGCAGATGCTGGAAACCAGATTCTGGATCAGTGGTGCTGGAAGAGCACAGCAATTCAGGCAGCATCCGACGAGCAAGGAAATATGGTTAGTAAGTTTGCGGATGACACCAAAATTAGAGGTATAGTAGAGAGCAAAGAAGATTATCTCAGAATGCAATGGGATTTTAATAAGATAGGCGAATGGGCTGAGGAGTGGCAAATTGAGTTTAATTTAGATAAATGTGAGGTGCTGCATTTTGGAAAGACAAATCAGGGCAGGTCTTAATGGTAAGGTCCTGGGGAGTGTTACTGAACAAAAGAGACTGTGGAATGCAGGTTCATAGTTCCTTGGAAGTGGAGTCATAAGTAGATTGGATAGTGAAGAAGGCATTTGGTATGCTTACCTTTATTAGTCAGCGCATTAGGTATAGGAGTTGGGAGGTTATGTTGCAGCTGTACAGGACATCGGTTAGGCCACTTTTGGAATATTGTGTGTAATTCTGGTCTCCCTGCTATAGGAAGGATGTTGTGAAAATTGAAAGGGTTCAGAATTGATTTACAAGAATGTTGCCAGGGTAGGAGAGTTTGAGCTGGAGGGAGAGGCTGAATAGGCTGGGGCTGGAGCATCGGAGGCTGAGGGGTAACCTTATAGAGGTTTATAAAATCATGAGGGGCTTGGATAAGATAAGTAGACAAGGTATCTTCCCCAGTATGGGGAAGTCCAAAATTAAAGGGCATAGGGTTTAAGGTGGAAGGGGAAAGATTTAAAAGGAACCTAAGGGGTACTTTTTCATATGGTGTGTGTATGGAATGCCCGAGGAAGTGGTGGAAGCTGGTATAATGACAACATTTAAAAGGCTTCTGGATGGGTATATGAATAGAAAGGGTTTAGAGGGATATGAGCTAAATTCTGGCAAATAGGACTACACAGGAATCTCAATTATCCGAATCTCAATTATCCAAATATCAATTATCCGAATTTTGGATTATCCAAAGAAGATATCAAGGTCCCGATGGAAACATTACATTAAAGAGGGGTTACCAACACTGATCGCGACTTTTGTTTACAATGATTAAAAGTGAATTCGGCTTTGTGAAATGCTGCTGAGACCAGACCTGGACATCAATGGAAGTCCATGCACCTTCTCCAAATGACTGACTGACCTCACACCCTCTCTGTTTCTTGCCACACTTTCCCTGGAGTTCTATACAGGGGTGTACCCTAAACCCTCCTTCCCCAGCTAATCTCTCCAACATTGACCTGTGCAGGGCAGAGTGTGAACTTGTCAAAAAGTTCTGTGTGTGTGTGTGTGTGCAATTTTGAGACTCACCCCCCAAAGATGGCAGCAGTCTTTGGGGGGATGGGGGGGATGAGTCTCAAAAGGGGAGGGGGGGGTGGTGTTGTGCAGTGTGCTGCTGCTTAGTCTCCTGAACAGGAAGTGGACATAGCAAGTGCTCACTCTGTCAATCCCGTTGAAATGAAGCAGAGGCAGGGAGATGCTACACCAATGTTGCAGGTCCCTTACACACAAGTGTATGTCTGCTCAGAAACACAAATCCTGAGACAGAGGGAGCAAGGCTGGCAGAGCATCAATTATTAAAACCACGTTTGTTCGAAATTCTTCCTCTCATGGCATTAGGTTTAACAGACCCAACCATCATGGCTAGATAAAAGCCCGAATCAAAATGGGTGGACAGATCTGCTTCCAAATTATTCCAAAAGGGCTGCATCTTATAGAAGTTGTCCATTTTCTGGTGCACCATATTTGTAAGAAAGTCTAAAGGAATGTGTTCCATAATTAACATACACCACCCCGACAGACTTAGGTTTTCAGACACCCAACACATCAGAATGTTCTTACTACCACAAAAAGTGAGAATGTTAAAAAGCTTTTTCCCATGTACATCTAAGTGAGATAAATTCGGCAAACCCAGGAGCAAAGAGACCAGGTCCACCTTGACTTCGGTCCCCAGGACCCTCTCTATTACTCCTGCCACAATACTGCAATCTGCACGGAGCCTGTGGCAGGACCACAGGCAAAGAGTGAGGGTACCCATATTTATTTTACATTTGGGGCACATTGAAGATGCTCTCTGCTTAAACTTTGCAAGACGATCTGGGGGCTAGATGAGTCCTATGAAGAATTAGTAACTGCATAGCATGGTCCTATTACATATCAAAATCATTCTCACATTCTCACAAATGTCCTCCCATGTTTCCAAAGTGATCTCAACTCCTAACTCTCTCTCCCAGACCTCACATAGATTCTTGATGTCACCCGAGTAACCTCCCCCAACAAACAATAGTGAGTACTCACTGAAAGAGTGCCCTTAGCCTGAAGCACCCTCTTTCCCATATCAGATCTATAACACTCAGTCAAGAGCGTGGTCTCCTTTCGAATAAAATCTCTAATCTGAAAGAAATGGAAGAGGTCCCTACTCAACAATCCTTATTTCTGAGTTATTTGATCAAATGACATTAATGTTTCACCCTCAAACAGATCACTCAAGCAAGAGACCTTCCTATCCGCCCAAAGTTTAAACCCGGGATCCATTGTCCCTGGCCGGAAAATCGGCATGCCAACTAAAGGAGGAAGAAAAGATGTTTTAGACATATTATCCTCCATCTGCCTCATTGCCCTCCATGCTTTGACCGTGTTAGTAACTATTGGATTACGGCAATGTTCCACAACTGTCCTCATTTTGTCTAAAAACAACAGGTTAATAAGAGAACACTTTGTCTGGGAGGCCTGAATGTCCAATCATGTCGACACCAAGTCCCCACAGGTCCAGTCACTTACAAAAGCTGGGAGGGAGCATAGTTGATATCTTCTAATGTCAGAGACATCCACTCCCCCCGAGTCCCTTGGAAAACTGCAGTTTCGCAAGCTTAATAAGGGGCCGCTTATCGCGCCAAATAAAAGAACTAAACCACCCATTCAATTTCCGAAATGTTTGCCTAGGAAAGAGCAAAGGGAGCATCTGCAAAGGGTAAAATTAGCTAGGAAGAACATTGATTATGATAAGAACGACGCGACTCAACCATGATATTGGAAGGGCCTCCCATCTTTGAAGGTTTTGTTTAATCTTGTCAAGCAAATGAACAAAATTAGCCTTGAATAACTGACCAAAGCTAGGGGTAACAGGGAGGCGCAAGTAAAGAAAACCTGCCTGTGCCCACTTAAAGGGGAACTCACCTTCCACATCAGGTATTCCCTAAGACCCCGCCCCGCCTCCCCCCCCCCCAATAGGCATGGCATCCGACTTTGAAAAATTGATCTTGTAACCTGAGAAAGAACCAAATTAATTAATACACCGTATCAAACAGGGCACCAAAACTGCTGGATTTGAAAGAAAAATAAGAACATCATTTGCATATAGTATAATCTTATGCACATTCGACCCAACCTTTGGGGCAGCTATATTAGAGTCCCACAAATATCCTCTGCCAGCAGCTCAACCACCAGTGTGAAAAGCAAAGCTGAAAGGGGACAGCCACTACCAATGTTAAAATGGTACCTTATACCATTGAGAACCACCTCCATAGGATCACTGTAAAGGACCCTTACCCATCTAGTAAACACTTCACCTAGGCCAAACCACTCCAGGGTATAAAAAAGATATAGCCTATCTCAAGGATGGCAGGAGGCAATCATGATTATATGAATAGTTATACATGTCCTTCATTGTCCTGACAGTATGTTTACAAATTCTTTACAAAACTCAGTGAAAAGACCATCAGGGCCAGGTGACTTTTCACTTTGAAGTTGCCTCACTGCCTCCTGTATCTCTTGTACTGTTAATGGAGCACTAAGGAGAGACGCCTGCTCAGCAGACACTCCCGGAAGATCCAAGTTCCTATAAACAGAGACACCATTTTATCCTGTCTATTCTCACAACATTCAGACTGATACAGTTCAGTACAGAACCTCCAAAACGCCACGTTGATCTTTTTTAGCATTACAAGTACAAGCCTCATTCCCTTCCCTAATAGAAACAATAGATTGGGAGGTATTTTTCTTCCTAACCAAATATGCCAAATAATTACTCAACCTATCAACACGTTCAGAAAACCTTTGCTTTGCAAAGGCAAGTTTCTTCCTGGCTGTATGTGTAAGCATTGGGTTTAAGGTGGATCAAAGGGCTGTGATCCACTGCAGCTTAGTCACTGATGGTCTACTGTAATATGTTGTCTCAGCTGCTTTCAATCGTGCCTTGAGCTGACGGTGCTGCTCTGCCTTACATTGCTTCTGACTGGCTGAGAATGCGATAACTATCCCTTTAGCATAGGCCTTCGCAGTCTCTCAAAGAATGGACGGATTACTAGCTGTACTCAATTTGGTGGCCAAAAATGCTTCAAATTCCCAAAAAAAGTACTCAACGAACTTGCTGTCCTTGAGGATGAAGGGATCCACTTGCCAGTACCATGAGTTTATTGGATTGCCCTTAATCTCGACCACTAAATATACTGCTGCATGATCAGAGATGGCAATATTCCCAATTGAACATGATACCACCAAATCTAGAAGAACTGTGGGAGTTAGGAAAAAAATCAATCCTTGTATGGCATTTATGAAGATTGGAAAAGCACGTAAAGTTCCTGCCTGTAGAGTGGAGATGTCTACCAACCCCAGTTCCAAACATAGATCACCCAACTCTTTAGATTGGGTGGAGAAAGCTTTGAGCGGGGGGTGGGGGTGGGGGTGGGGGTGGTGGTGGTTTGGCTTTGGGCACAGGATCCATAAGGCAGTTAAAGTCCCCCTCCCCCGCCCCAATAATATGCTGCAATGCAAAGGCCATCAGTTTAGATAGTGCATCAGTCAAACATTTGAGGGGTTGGGCCAGAGGACAATAGACATTCAAAATACCATATTCCTCACCATGTTTTAGGTGCCTTATGGATAACAAACTAACCATATTCACATTTAACACAATTTATTAAATTAAATCAAAGATTCTTCCAGACGGGTCTGGCCAGCTCCTTGCTCTTAGTGTTAAAGGACGAGAAAACACCTGATCAAACCCGCATTGCTGTAACTTCAAAAGTTCCTTGCCATCAGGGTGAGTCTCCTGCAACAGGGCAACATCCATCCTCTCCTTTTTAAGGCTCAGCAACACCTTTTTTCTTTTAACTGGTGAATGGATCCCTCTAATATTCCACATGCACCATTTAAGAACACTGCTAGCCATGAAATCAGGAAGGGACATGAGAGATCTTTGGCAAATAGAGTTAGAGAGAATAAAAAGGGTTTTTACACATATATTAAGGAGAAAGGGCAACTAGGGAGAAATAGGGCTCCTCAAAGATCAGCAAGGCTGCCTTTGTCTGGAACCGCAAGAGATGGGGGAAATACTAAACAAGTATTTTACATCAGTGTTTACTGTGGAAAAGGACATGGAAGGTATTGAATGTAGGGAGATAGATGGTGATATCTTGAAAAATGACCATATTACAGAGGACGAAGTGCTGGATGTCTTGAAATGCATAAAAGTGGATAAATTCTCAGGACCTGATCAGGTGTACCCTAGAACTCTGTGGGAAGCTAGGGAAGTGATTGCTGGGCCCCTTGCTGTGATATTTGTATCATCGATAGTCACAAGTGAGGTGCTGGAAGACTGGAGGTTGGCTAATGTGGTGCCACTGTTTAAGGACAAGCCAGGGAACTATACACCGGTGAGCCTGAAATCGGTGGTGGGCATGTTGTTGGAGGGACTCCTGAGGGACAGGATGTACATGTATTTGGAAAGGCAAGGACTAACTAGGGATAGTCAACATGGCTTTGTGCGTGGGAAATCATGTCTCACAAACTTGATTGAGTTTTTTGAAGAAGTAATGAAAAGGATTGATGAGGGCAGAGCGGTGGACGTGATCTATATGGACTCCAGTAAGGCTTTCGTCAAGATTCCCCATGGGAGACTGATTAGCAAGGTTAGATCTCATGGAATACAGGGAGAACTAGCCATTTGGATATAGAACTGGTTTAAATGTAGAAGACAGAGGATGGTGGTGGAGGGTGGCTTTTCAGACTGGAGGCCTGTGACCAGTGGAGTGCCACAAGATCGGTGCTGGGTCCACTACTTTTCATCATTTATATAAGTGATTTGGATTTGAGCATAAGAGGTATAGTTAGTAAGTTTGCACAGGAAGTAGGAAGAACCATTCCTGGCAAAACTGAAACAGCTGGAGGTGATGGGGGAAACCCAAAGGACCATCACAACCAGAATTGAAACCGTGTTGGACCCAGAGAAACCAGATCACAGTAGAGGACACCATTTTTATTATGGGGTGCAAGAGTGATTGTCCTGAGCAAAGGTCACTGCCAGATATTGGCTGAACTCTGCCAGAGTATTCCAGGAGGATGTTGGTGAGAAGTTATGTTTGGTAGTCAGGATTGGATGCAGACATAGCGGTGTTGGTGGGGCAGTACCCAGAGTGCCAACAAGGACAAACATTACCATCAGCAGCTCCCCCACATTCATGGAAATGGCCGCGTAAACCCTGGACTCAGTTACACCTTGACTATGCAGGTCCTTTCATGGGCTCAATGTTCTTAGTCATTGAGGATGCCCACTCAAAACAGCTGGACATGCCCTGAGTTTGTCAAAAGGGGACAATGATACAAAAGCTGTGCACATCTTGTGCAGTACATGGATTCCCAAAGGTACTGGTCACAGAAAATGGGCTATCATTTACCAGCGGAGAGTTTGAGTATTTCTTAAAGTCAAATGGTATTTGTCATATAAGGACAACGCCACACCATCCATCATCTAATAGTTTGGCAGAAAGAGCAGTCCAATCTTTAAAGGTAGTCTTAGAGAAAAAGCCAGATGGGCCAATGGGCTGAGAATTGGCAGATGGAGTTTAATTTAGATAAATGTGAGGTGCTGCATTTTGGGAAAGCAAATCTGAGCAGGATTTATACACTTAATGGTAAGGTCCTAGGGAGTGTTGCTGAACAAAGAGACCTTGAAGTGCTGGTTCATAGTTTCTTGAAAGTGGAGTCACAGGTAGATAGGATTGTGAAGAAGGTGTTTGGTATGCTTTCCTTTATTGGTCAGAGTATTGAGTACAGGAGTTGGGAGATCATGTTGCATTTGTACACGACATTGGTGAGGCCACTATTGGAATACTGTGTGCAATTCTGCTCTCCCAGCTATAGGCAGGGTGTTGTAAAACGTGGAAGGGTTCAGAAAAGATTTACAAGGATGTTGCCAGGGTTGGAGGATTTGAGCTACCTGTAGGCTTGGGCTGTTTTCTCTGGATCGTCGGAAGCTGAGGGGTGACCTTATAGATTTTTATAAAATCATGAGAGACATGCATAGGATAAATAGACAAAGTCTTTTCCCTGGGGTGGGGGAGTCCAGAGCTAGAGGTCATAAGTTTAGGGTGTGAGGGGAAAACTTTAAAAAGGACCTAAGGGGCAACTTTTTCATGCAGAGTGTGGTGCATGAATGGAAGAGCTGCCAAAGGAAGTGATGGAGGCTGGTACAATTACAACATTTAAAAGGCATCCAGATGGGTATATGAATAGGTAGGGATTAGAAGGATATGGGCCAAGTACTGGCAATTGGGACTAGATTAGGTTAGTATACCTGGTTGGCATGGATGACATTGAAGGTTCTGTTTCCTTGCTGTACATCTCTATGATTCTACAACTGGCCACTCCCCTTCCACTATTAAATTAGACTCTTCAGCACCTCTGCCTTTAATGAACTCTCTTCAAAAAAACTTAGGACAAAATAACCTTCTTAAAGTGACAGCATTGTCATAATTCATACTACAGGCTATTCACACCAACTTGTCTGCTAGCATCTACATTTCCCACTATACCAATGTCATCTTTCTTTAGCTTTTAGCATATATTCCTTTCTCCATTGTACAAATATTAAGCTTCCCCTTAACTGCATCCATGTTTTTGTGTCACCTACTCAGAATTACAGAATTGTAACATAGAAGGAGTCTGTTCAGCTCATTATGTCTATAGTGGAACTGCAACATATCTGTTCCTTGTGAAGTGAGTTTCACGTTCCCATCACTCTAGAGTCATAGAAATCTAAAGTGCAAAAAAAAACCTTTCAGGCCATTGTGCCAATGCTGGTCAAAAACAAACACCTAACTCTGGATAAAGAAGTTTCTTCTGAAGTTTCTATTGGATTTTTTCATTGTATTTATGTTGGACAGTTTTGGATACCTCTCCTCTCCTTCCTCCCCCATACCTCACATCCCAGGTGCCTTGAGAATTATGTGTATCTTATCAGTTAGAGTCATACAGCATAGAAACAGGCTCTTTGGTCCATCATGTCTATACTGACCAACAACTGCCAAACTATACTAATCCCATTTACCTGCACTTGGTCCCATATCCTAGTAAGTTGAAACTTTATTGCTGGAACAGCACAGCAGGTCAGGCAGCATCCAGGGAACAGGAGATTCGACGTTTCGGGCACAGGCCCTTCTTCAGGAATGAGCAGAGAGTGTTCAGCAGGAGAAGATAAAAGGTAGGGAGGAGGGACTTGGAGGAGGGGCGTTGGAAATGTGATAGGTGGAAAGAGGTCAAGGTGAGGATGATAGGTCGGAGTAGGATGGAGGCGGAGAGGTCAACAAGAAGACTGCAGGTCAGGAAGGCGGAGCCGGGCTGGAGGGATTCGGCTGAGACAAGGTGGGGGGAGGGGGGATGAAGAAACTGGTGAAGTCCAAGTTCATCCCCTGTGGTTGGAGGGTTCCCAGTCGGAAGATAAGACGCTCCTCCTCCGACCGTCACGTTGTTGTGGTTTGGCGGTGGATGAGTCCAATGACCTGCATATCCTCGGTGGAGTGGGAGGGGGAGTTAATAATTAACCTCATTAACTGTAGCAACTACACTCTCCCCTCTGCTTTCAAAATCTTCCTCCAAAGCAAACCTTTTAAGCATGCCTTTGGCCAGCTCTCCAAAATCAGGCTTGGCATCTGTTTTACCACTCAAACTAAGATTTTACTCTTTAACATGTTTCATTAGGTTAGAGTTATTATAGGAATGGAAGTTGTATTTGTTAATATATCACTGCAAGTATACTGTTGGCAAGTACTTCCATTTTCATTTCTTGTTTTGAATGTAACATCAATGACTGATTCATTTCTGAAGTTTGACCACGATAGAAGTGCTATTTCTTACTGAATTTCTCAATATTAACCTAGAGTTTATTTGCCTAGGTTCTGGCAGAAGATTGCGATAGTCAGATCAATGCACAGATTAGCCCCTCCTCCAAGTCCCTCCTCCCTACCTTTTATCTTCTCCTGCTGAACACTCTCTGCTCATTCCTGAAGAAGGGCCTGTGCCCGAAACGTCGAATCTCCTGTTCCCTGGATGCTGCCTGACCTGCTGTGCTGTTCCAGCAATAAAGTTTCAACTTTGATCTCCAGCATCTGCAGACCTCACTTTCTCCCCATATCCTAGTTAGCCCTGGTATTTTAAGTGTTTCTTGAATATTCAGGCAATTGATATATTTGAAAACATCAATCATGATGAAATTAAAGACCAAGTATCAACATTGGCTACTTCAAGATCAGATATTGCATTGGTGGAATATTGAGCAATCTGCCTTCTAACTTGACCAGATGTATCAGATTGGTTCTCATTCCTCATGCACTTCAAGAGACAACCTGTCATAGGTTTGTCTCAGTCACAATATGGCTGTCACTAGTAATGTCAGTATTTATTGCCCACTCTAATTACCCTTAAGTAGTTAGTGCTCAACTGTCCTGTTGGCTGCTGAATTCCATTTCAAGGAAGGCCAATTTCCTTCCTGAAGGCACATTAGTAAATCAAAGCATTTTTCTACAATATCCGGTAGTTGCATGGTCAC
>NC_057711.1:114220358-114226262 GCF_004010195.1 Chiloscyllium plagiosum | reverse complement strand
CAAGGCTACATACTCAGCCCTTTGCCATAATCCTTATTGTTATGAAGGTGTAGGTGTGTATTGTACCTTTAAGAGAGTGTGGAAGCTGGCACAGACGTAGAAAAGCAGGGTGTGCTGAGAAATTTAAAAATGTAACACTTGAATGTGAAACAAATAGCTGGAGCTGAGTTGCTGTGGTACACAACAAATTTGAATGGCCAATCAGTTTAAATTATGCCCCTAGATACCAAAATTGAATCGAATTTGAATTTTAAGTTTTGATGACATCAAACCAATGAGATGGTCCGATGTATTGGGGTATATAAAATTGGGCATTTGAGCAGTTAGCCAGAGCGGCAAACAGCACTAACAGACTGCGCCTGCAGAATCACTCCCTGGAAGGTACCTGTTCATCTGAAATCCGTGAAGCAGAATACTGAAGAAAGGAAGGCAGAAAGATACAGGAGAATCAACCCAGCTGGCTGGTTTTGAAATTTGAATATTTTTGTAAGGTTAGTTCGGGGTGGGGGGTTGGGGTTATCAGATCAGTATAGTGTTGTAGAGTGGGAGATAGATAAATCAATCAGACAAAAAGGGATTTCAGTGTCGATAGTTGTTGTTTAATGTTCTCTTCTTTTTTACTTGGAGTTAAAGAATAAATTGTTAATATTTTTCTTTAAATTTGATAGTTCTTTGTCAATCATAATTTAACACATTCCAAGGGGAGGTGAGCTTTCCTATATGCCTGGTTTAAATTAGCAGAAGGGTTTACCCGGTGTTGTAACATTATACACTCACACTTACATGGCCAAATTCAGCTGTAACTCCATTTACAAATTTGCTGATGATACCACTGAAGCAGTGGATGTTAAACAATAATGAGGCAGACTAAGGAAAGAGATAGCTTAGTGGCATGGTGTAAAGACAACAGTCTCTCCCTCAGTGTCAGCAATACAAAAGAGCTGTTCATTAACTTCAGGAAGCAGAGTGGAGGACACATCCCTGTATGTATCAATAATGCTGACACAGAGGTGGCTATGAGCTTCACTTTCAAGGAGTAAATATCATGAAAGTTCTATCCTGATCCATCCATATCAATGCTATAGTCAAGAAAGTACGTCAACGCCTCTGCTTCCTCAGAAGGATAAGGGAATTCAGCATGTCTGCAGTTACCAGTTTTTCGTAGAATCCCTACAGCGTGAACACAGCCAACTCTGCCCAACAGGTCCACACTGACCTGCAAAAGAACATCTCACCCAAAACCATCCCCCTACCTATTTCCCATGGCTAACATACTTAACCTATACATCCCTGGGCCCTACGTGGCAACTTAGCACAGTCAATCTACCTAATTTGCACATCTTTGGACTGTAAGAGGAAACTGGAACATCCGGAGGAAACCTGCACAGACACGAGCTGCCAAGGCTGGAATCGAAACCTGGTCCCTGGCACTGTGAGGCAGCAGTGCTAGCCACTGTGCCACCACACTGATGCATCACAGAAAGCATCCGATTTGGATGCTTGGTATGCCAACTGATCTCCCAAGATTGCAAGATATTACAGAGAGCAGCCCTGTCCATCATGAAAACCAGTGTTTCCTTTCATTGAAACCACCTACATTTCCCAATGCCTCGGAAAGCTGCCAACATAATTAAAGACTATTCCCATCCCGTTATACTCTCTTCCAACCTCTTCCATCAGGCAGAAGATACAAAAGTTTAAAAACATATATCAACAGATTTAAGAACTGCTTGTTCTCCAGTATTATCAGACTTATGAACGGGTCTCTCAGATTTTAGAGTTGGTCTTTCTCTGGAACTATGTTGTAGCTGTAACATTATATTCTGCATTCTGTTCTATTACACTGATGTACTTTTGTAATGTATGATTTGTCTGGTTAGCATGCAACACAATGATTTTCACTGTATCTCGGTACATGTGACAATAATAAATCGAATCAATATTTTCCTCGATGTGTGTGGAATGCTAACACTATCCAGAAATGTAGCCTGTTCAATTAGCATTTCATTCACCACAATGAGCATTCACTAAATTCACCACTGATGCAGAGTGGCTGTAAGGTAAGATGCACTGCAAGAACTCACCATATCTTTTTTTATTGACAGTATCTCTCAATCTCTATCACTTAAAAAGACAAGGTCATCAGGCTTATGAAACATCAACACTTTCAAGTTTCCTTAACTTAACTTGGAAACTTATTGCTGTTCCTTCACGTAACTGAGTCAGATCACCAAAAGCTGCTTCTGGTGGTCTGCAGTACATCCTGAAGGCAGCTCACCCTACCTTCACAAGTAATTAAGGATGAGCAATAAATGCTAGCCTTGCTGGGAAGCCCACATTCTCTGATTTACTAAAAGTGCAAGTTTTCTTTCCTAGCTTTTTGATATAATGTCATTTTTAATAATACAATGTACAACTATGATTTGGAGATGCCGGTGTTGGACTAGGGTGTACAAAGTTAAAAATCACACAACACCAGGTTATAGTCCAACAGGTGATACCTGATGAAGGAGCGTCGCTCCGAAAGCGAGTGTGCTTCCAATTAAACCTGTTGGACTATAACCTGGTGTTGTGTGATTTTTAACTATGTACAACTATATTCTCTCATGTTTTGTTGACAAAACACAAATGTTATTTACAAAACATTTCAAGCTTTAATTTTAATTCCAAGTTTTGTTTCATGAAATTAAAATACTGCAGATGCAGAATATCGACCAGAAACAAAAAAAGGGGAGACTCTCAGCATTGCTGGTACAGTATCCATGGAGAACAGCAAATGGAGGAACCATTTCAGCTACATCATCTTTCATTAGAAAACTCAAAATGTTTGCTCTGAGAAAATCGATGTACCCAAATATTTGCTGTGCTGCTTTCCATACACAATGCACCATCAGCATTTTTTTGTATTTATTTCACAGGTTTTGCAGTGTTCATCCATACAGTTTGGGAATACATTAATCAATGATAAAAACAGAAAAGACTGAAAGCATTTATCAGGTCCAGACTGGTCTATGACCAGAGGAATATTTAACGCTTTGGGGCTGTAATCTTTCAGAGTGTGAAGCGGTTAGATCAAGAAGGACTTGTGACTATAAGAGGGTTTTAGCACACACGTTGTCAAATTAGAGAAATTCACAATAATCCTGTTTGAATGAGACAACCTTGCATAATTTATAGCCCTGTACAACCTCTCAGGGTCCCAAAGCACTTTCAGCCTAGTACTTTAGAAGTGTAGACTGATCTATTGTCGTGAGAGAAATGTGGCAACCGATTTGCATATGGGAAACTCACACAGACACGACAACATGGTCAGATAACTTGTTCTTTAAAATTTTTTTAGTGAGGGATAAATATTGGCCAGGATACCGGGGAGAACTATTTTGTTTATCTTTAAGATGCTGAAATGGTATCTTTTGCAGAGTGTGGGTTCAATCTTGGTTTACATCTATAGTGCCTGTGGTAGTGTAGCATTTCTTCAGTGCTGCGTTTTAACTCAGAAACACAATGGCGTGCTACAATCCAGAGTGGGAAAGATTGAAAATTAATCAGAACCCGAAGAACTGTGGATGCTGCAAGTCAGAAACAAAAACAAATTGCGGCAGAAGCTGTGTAGGTCTGGCAGCGTCTGTGGCGAGAAATTAGAGTTAACGTTTCGGGTCCAGTTAGCTACCATCAGTTCTAAGGAAGGGTCACTAGATCCGAAACGTTTCTGATTTCTCCCTACAAAATCTGTCAGATCTGCTGAGCTTCTCCAGCAATTTCTGTTTAAAAATAAATACTTATAAATAAACATACTAATTAAGGTTGATTTGTCCACCTCATTCATAAGTTACTGCTTTGTTTCTTTTTTAAAAATGCAAGGAATCTGCTTTCAATCGAATTGAGCAACTCAGCTTAAAGAAGTAAAAGCAAAGGCTGCATCTGCTGAACCACTACCACCTGGAGGCGCATTGTGAATTTTCGAGAATGTTCTGTCACTCTCAGTAATGAGTTGTGCTGCTACTGCAACGAGTGTATGAGGTGGATAGTTAACCTTGCCTGAATAGCAGCCAGCCTTCTACGCATGCTTACTGGGGAGCCCGCGGCACTGCACTTCCGGTGGCTTACGTCATCAGGCGGTCTCGCAAGGACCCGGATGAACCGGCAAGCGCAGAAATTTCTAGAAGCGTCCCCGCGTTACTAGAGCTTAGCTTCGAGCCGCGTTGGTAAGTCACTGCTTCTGGGTCCCCTAACGGATTCTGACAATACGTTTTCATCCATCAGATCTCGAACGGTGATTTAAATTGCTATAACCGATGTTTAACGGGATTATCAACGGATTTTTAAAAATTAAAATTTTTATCGGAGTAGTTCTAGTTTTAGTTTTTTCCACTTCTTTTGGGGATGGGTGTGTTGACAGAATTGATTTTAAGAAATTTAAACTTCTGATCACAATTAGTCTTGTTTTATCCTTCAATTTTTGTGATGCTCAGGGACAATAGCCGCGTTGCGGTTTTTACCGTTTACGTGTCGCTGGCTCTTAAATATAAATAACTAGTCCCGATTGACTTTATTTGTCCGTTTTTCCTTTAGGAATAGTCTTGGTTTCGAGCCACCTTTTGTACCTTTTTTTCAGGATTTTAATTTTAATTATGAGTAGTTCCTGTTTCATTAATTAAAACACGAGGGCGTGAATCTTGCCCTAAATCCGGGCAACGTCACTTCCGCAGAAACGATCACGTGACCAACTCAAGCCCCATGTGTCTTTATTGAGGGTGCCAAATATTCTGTTCCCATGTTTGTGGTCACTGTTTCCATTTGAAAAAAAATTCTCACCCTGATGATATTTGCTGGAAATCCCTGATAGGTTTCAAGAGATTCTCTTAAATTTATTTCACCACACCCGCATAACTATTTATATAGATTACCTGAAGTATAATTGCATTACAGACAGCAATCCTGATTCTTTTGGACCAGGGAGTTGCCCTGTGGTCAGAGCTTGAGGGGAATAAACCTGTATTGTCAGGAGTTAACTAGACCTGATCTCATTTCAATGTATGAATCAAAGCTGCTGGATAGATGCGCTGAGGATATTTCTCTTGGTGTTGAACTTAGGGCTAGGAATGTGTCTCAGTGCAGGGTTTGCTATTTAGAGCTGAGCTGAGGAAACTTTTTGTTTTTCATTCAATCTTTAGAGTTCTCTGCGCTAGAAAGCTGTAGCTGCTCTAAGCATATTCAAAACTTGCCAGTGGATAATTAGGTATTAAGACTGGGGCTAGAATGTAAAGTGGAGTTTAGAGATCAGTTATACCTTGCTGAATGATGGAGCATTACTTTTATAATAACTTGTGATTTCTGTTTTGCTCTTTCAAAGAGTCTGCACAAGTACGAAAGGCTAAATCACCACATAATTTTCATGAATAACTAAACCTTAACAACTTTGTGAATGCTGAGTAAGTTCCTTCCTCTTGCCTGTGTCTACATGGGGAATATGGATCATTTCTTGTTCCTCTCATACTTGGGTGTCTCCCTGTAACACTCTCTGGTACATAGATAACATCATTGGTGCTACTTCTCTCCCATTTTTTCCCCCTCTCCCACAAAAAATCTGGAATTGGGGAAAAAAATTAAATTTTGCATCCTTTCCCCTTTCCTGGTCCATCTATGACTGCTCCTTTCCTTGATGTCTCTCTTCATCTCTGCAGATAGATTTCGGTAGCCAGCCTATTACAAGCCTACCAATTGACTGAGGGCAGAGCAGTAGATGTGATCTGTATGGACTTCAGTGAGGCGTTCGACAAGGTTCCCCATGGGAGACTGATTAGCAACGTTAGATCTCATGGAATACAGGGAGAACTAGCCATTTGGATATAGAACTGGCTCAAAGGTAGAAGACAGAGGGTGGTGGTGGAGGGTTGTTTTTCA